>NC_080671.1:79951295-80231295 GCF_030247195.1 Topomyia yanbarensis
ATAATGTTTAAATGTGTCATACAGAATCGCAAATGTTCAAGAAACGTTGTAAACTGCACGCTCCACAACGCCTGGATACACACATCGGAAGCTTATGACCTATTTCGTCACGTTTTGTTCTACTAACAATTTATTTTACGTTATTACAACGTCTTTAAGTTTATAATTGGAAATTATATGGGATTCACATTGGCTTCTACGATGTACCGATTTTACTGTACTGGTTCACAAAATTTCAATATACTACAATATATTGCGTAAAACATCTAAGTGCAATTACAAAATATTCTACGTTCTTCAAATCATTCTGAAGTTCAGATTTTGAGATTTTAAACCTAAAATAAGTCGATGTCCTACATAATTTCAAAACACGAACTGCTAGATGTTCTGTGAAGGATAACAAATTAAAAGTTTTACAAATTATTAATTTTATAATACTTGACATATGTAGTATCACATATCTGTACGGATTCGTATAGTTTGTATTAACATTGTACAAAATCCAGTTGAGCAGCTAGCGTTTCAAAAAACGAATTTTATGACGTGTGAGGATTTAGTTTATAACGAGTTTTGTATCAAAAGAGTGTTATTTTATGTAATACACTTGTATATATTACACGCAGTATTGCATACCAATTATTCGATGACTTATAATTTCATTGAGCCTAAAATTATTGTTATCAGAAGTCTTGAATCATTTGGATAAACGAGTTCGAATATTACCCCACATTAAAATCATTCAATATTCTTCAACCTACTTGTTTAACAGAATTCTGATAGAGAGTCCCTCATATATTATGAAACAAAGCCTAGAAAAAAATGGAGTCGAGACGGTTCAATAAGTTGACCCAGAGAAACTCAAAAATCTCCATTCTACAAAAATTGAATAACTTTCACAATTTCCATCTGATTTGAACTAATAAGTGCTTATTTTCATAAGTTGTTAATAGGTTTTAATTTACCATAAAAATATATTTTTAGGATTGCATTATCTTACCCAAAATATTGACAAAAGCGCTCATTTTTCTGCCAAAAATGACGAAAAATAAAAAAAAGTTTAATACATTCGTAAATAACGCCAGAACCAGTAGTCGCACTTAAACATAATATTCTAACTGTCCTATTGTAAATTTTTTGAACCTCATTTTCGGATTCATCACGAAATTTTACATCAGAAATGGTGTTCGAATATTAAAGTGCAGATTTTTATGTTTATTTTGTAAACTAGTGTTATTTACACGAAGCGACAGTGCAGCAACGAATCAAACGCATCAAAGTAGGCCCGTGCACAATGCAAGCGATGATGATTGTTGTTTCATATGTTTTACCGGCATTTGAAAACATTTTCCTAGATAATTAGGTAAAATTAATATTCAACTGAATGAATAACATGGATATTTGAATGAATATTGTTTCTATTCACCGTGAGTCGCATCAGGTTCATTTTCAGCCGTCAAAAAAGAGCTTCGAAATAGATCAAGGGTAATATTTCCTATTCTTCATGTGCCGATTGTCAATAAAATACATGTATATGAGGGTTTATAAAGGCCAAATAAGTGCAACTAGCATCATAATTAGTCGACGCCAAACTAGCGATAAAATATCATCAATAGATGATATGATCACGTGGTGGCACGAGATAGTATACTTGTGAACACTTTGTTATCTGGCCGTTTGTCGACCCCACATGTTTTGATTGGCGAAAAGGGATTAGCATTTTTGCTTCTCAAACTTCTTCCTTGAAAGCGCGAAAATATAAAAATTTGTTCCGTTATAAATCAACACCCAAATGCTTCTTGCACGGTATAATAAGACCATGTCCCTTCTACGTGTTTCTCGTGACGTGCAACAGGGATGCAAAGAATGCGGAGCAACAGGTTTGCAGTTTGTTGAGAAAAAGAATACTAGATCTTTCTGTTCGGTTTCATTGCAAGACATATTGGCTGGTTTCATGCTTGATGGTGAATTTAACATTTGCAGGCCTGCCGCACAAGCTATCTTAAATGTTTGTTGAATAGGAATCAGCCGCCCTTTCATTTCCAGGCAGGACTGTGATAGATTAATAGCGGTAAGCTTGAAGCTAGTTGGTACCGCCGCACGGTACTATCTTTGATTTTAGTCCGGTCTAAGACGTTAGTACCTGTCATCGCAGAAATGGCTGCATCCTGAAGCCAAATGAAAACAGTGTAAAGGGGCGCCATATTCCTCTTGCATACATCTCAATAATTTGAATCAACTTTTCGACCTTTATGTGCAATATTATGGCCCATGTTGCACATAAACCATATGAGGGTAAGTAAGCAAGTTTTATCCCGTACGAAAAACAGGTATAATCGAGTTTTAAATGTCATTTTTTTGATATTCTTTATCGTCCTATCCATAAGGTGCTGCACGCTCATTTGAAAATGCCATGTCGAAGAGTTATATTGCAGGTTAGCAGAAGTCGAATCATTTTGAAACAAACCGTTGAACAAAATTTTATAATTGGATGCAGAGCTGCATTAAATAAAAATTGTTTGCGTTTGTTAGTTTACTTATGGCTATCAAAATGAGTGAAGCTGTTTAATTTACCCTCATTTCTTTAGTTAGTTTAACTAGAGGAAAATAAAAGAATATATAATCACAATGTGTACCCTTTTCTACTTATATCTTCTCACAAAGAACACAATAAGCATGGGGAAGTTTTCTTATATTTTTACTGCTTTCGAAAGAATTCAAACTAAGATTTAATAAAAGATTATAAATAAAGCCATGCCATGCAACCTAAGTAACACTATGACGGCAAACGATATGCTACAAATATTCTCATTTTGATCGTTATTTAAATAATATCGAAGCTTGCTTATATTGTTTCACTATTTATAATTTTCCATCAGATCTTGGACGATTAGCATTTCCACTGTAGAACAAATTGTCATTTAATTCTTAGTGATAGAACAGAAATGCACAGGGTTTGAAAGAAGTTGTGAAAGTTGAGACTGGACAGATGACTTGGAAAAATGACACAAAAAGTTGAATGCGGAAGAATCGCCTAAATCGTGTCGGAACTTAAGGGGGGTTGTGTAAAGTATTATCGGCAAAAAAATTGGATTCCTTAATTTTTTTTTCGATGCAAAGATTGTCTATTCAGTCAGGTGCCACATCGAAAACTGGTTTTACGGTGTACACCATAACTCAAAATCTGCTGGACCAATCGTTGATACATTTGCATAGTTGTTTTTAACATCACTCCATAAGTAACTAATGGAGCTTTTATTTCTTGGTCGATTTTCAAACTTTTCGTAGCACTTTGAATTCAAAGTCCAATTATTGCTAAAAAACGATGAAAATTGATTGAAAAAATAATAATATCAAGCATTTTGCAAAAAGCTTTTGTAGTTACATGGACAATAATGTGAAGAAAAAAAATTGTGCAAAATTCAGTACGATTGGTCCAGGAAATTTTGATTTACGGTTTACACCGCATTTTGTCGAGGTGCCTCCTGAAGATTCACTGTCTGCATCAAGTGTCAGGTTCAATTTGTTAAGTTATATCTGTCAATTGATTATCAGACAGATTGCAGACCATAGGAAGTAATTAATTGTAATTTATTATTTTGTAATCAGGATTTGGAGCTTTCTCGCACGACGTCGCAAAATTTCGTTGAATAGAACGTTTTAGCAATTCAAGATGTTGAAAGCTCAGCAATTTGGATATAACCTATTTGACAAATTTACTTCGCTGAAAATCAGATTTTGGAATTGTCAAATTCTCAGCTCGTACTGATAATTTGAATTACTTCATTTTCAGCAAAGTAGGTCTGCCAAATTCTATATGCATGGTTAGTGGAGTAGATGGGTAGGATGGTATAATTAGCCCCACCAGGCTAAAATGTCAGATTCCTTTTCCAATGACCACATAATTATCTGAAGCAAATAAATAATTGTTTTTGGCTTTTTCATGTGCTGCAGAACAGCAACTAATAAAAACGTTTCCAAAAAAGGTAAGCTTCCATTATTGTTCTGTAAGCATTTGATTTAATTTGAAATAGTCAGATTTGGCTGAACTGTCTGACTACTAAATATAATGTTAGAGAAGCTTTTTCAATTCTTGAAGTGGCTAGAGACTAACAATACAACTCTATAACGTTCACGATAGTATGCACCATTATTAGCAAAATAGCGAAATAACGTTGTATACTATGTTCACACTACAGAGTTAAAACATGTTATAATAATTAGCAACAAGAAAAATGTCATCGAGATAGCGGTAAAACACGTTTTTACTTGTTGTGTGAACGTAGTATTAGCCACTTGAATCTTAAATAATTCTAATGTTACTTTGCTTAAGCTAAACCGAGGATTCCAAAATCATTTTAAAAATATAAATATATGGCATAAACAGTGAATTTTTAATTAACCTCATTGTACGGTTTTTAACATTGCCGTGTATTGCCGATCAGAACGCAGTAATGCAAATGGCAGCATCATGTTACCGGAAAAAGACAAAAATATGACATGCTCCTCTTGCGCATACTTCGTTATTTTCAATCCTCTCTTCGGCTTTCTTCTGGATCAATATGGCTCTCTTTGCTCACAATAAAGATGGCAATAAATAAGCCAGTTTTAACAGGTAGGAAAGACAAGCACCGTCGAACTATATTTACCTGTACTTTTGATTTCTCTGTTCTTTCCTTCTTTCTACACGCTTGATTCCAATTTCTCATTGAAGAGTTACAGGAGAGCATTTGGATAAATCGAATCGATTCGCATATTCAGGTCAAAGTTGTTTTTTGCGAATTAGAATCAAAACTGCAATAAGAATTGTTTTGATTATTTTCTTTTACATATCGCTGAGAGAATAAGTGGGATCATTTTATTCCTTAGTATAAATCAATAACATGTTATCACGAATTATTGCCCATATATCTGTCGTATCTCACATCCAGGGTTGCCACATTGAAATCTGTATTTTTTCGAGAAAAAATCTGGAAATCTGCATCGCGGGAGAAAAATTCTGTATCGAAAATCTGTATTCGAAAATTAACTAGAAGCTTCCCAAAAAATAATATTTTCACAATGAAAAATTAGTTAATCTTTGTCTGAAGAACAAATGATATCAAAATTTGGCACTTTTGTTCCACGGCTTAGTAGTTTCTTAAGATCTGAACTATATAGGGTGCCTTTTGAGTGTTATCCGAACTTCTGATAGGCTGGGTACTACATATCTACACTGAAAATCTATAAAATCTGTATTTTAGCCAAAAATCTGTAATCTGTACATACAGAATCTTGGTCGTAAATTATCGAGAAAAATCTGTAAAATACAGAATAATCTGTATATGTGGTAACCCTGCTCACATCAAAGAAAGTGAACAACAAAAAAAATTAGTTTTTTTTATCATTGGATGGATCCTAGGGGCAGATCACTCTAGGAATGTATAACAAATTTGCATCAACTTAGAAAAAATGCATTTAATTTCCATTTTTGCATTTACTTTGCACTCCCTCGCAGAAAAGATTACTTAACAATCGTCCTACGCTGATCCACTTTGTTCGGTATTTTGTTGAATGTAGGGCTGTTTTTTGCAGGGTTTTGACGTCTTACACGCAACGCAAAATGCATTACGAATTTCTATTTTGATGGAAAGAAATGCATTTAATTTCGCTGATTTTAAAAATGCATCACAAGTGATCTGTCCCTAGGATGGATCCAAATAAATGACAATCGGATGTAGATCGTAAAATGCACTATTTTATAAATTTTCTTATTTTGACTCCCAGTTCACAAATTGAATCAGAATGTTAACTGCTTACAAAGTAACTCCATGAATACCCTAAGCAAAGATTAAATAAAAGATTTTAAATATACGCTTTTTTCCTATATGAATAAACTCACATATAACATCCATATAAAAATATTTTAAAATTGATTGCGAATGCAATGGCGATCAATATATTTCTATATATATATATATATATATATATATATATATATATATATATATATATATATATATATATATATATATATATATATATATATATATATATATATATATATATATATATATATATATATATATATATATATATATATATATATATATATATATATATATATATATATATATATATATATATATATATATATATACTAGGATACTCAAAACTTTCATTTCTGTTTATTTATAAAATCGTAGAAATTTTGTTAGCAAATAAAATCGTTCCAATCTGCATTACAGAAATATAGAATCAACAATATGAAATATAACACTTGTGATCATTCTGTCAAAGTGTAATTCTTTGTTTGACCTTTGTTTACTTTTTATTTAAGCTTCGCTGAAAAAAACGTGTACAATTTTAATTCGCAGAGTGTGATCTAACCTTTATTTATAATTGATATTTATTCCAAACTTGTGAAAATTAGCTTGAAACGAATATAAATATTTTCCTCCCGTGTCGACAGGTACCGTGTTCAATTAGAATGATATTCACAGTTCATTTTTAATTGAAATTGAAATATTTCAACCAATTTTTTAATCAAAGTTTAAAATAACTATCATGGCACCATTTACACACAATGGTTCAACCACTTCAAACTGATTTTTTTGTGCATTAAATATTATGTCACTACAAAATGCAGTACATCATCGGCCAACTACAAACTATCCACCAAGTTAAAGTTCTAAGTTCAGAAAAATATCAGTTACATGTTGACAAAATTGTTCTCACACGCTTTGGAACGATACATATGACGAAGAAAAGCTATTTTACTGCAAGAAAATATCGGAATGAAAAACAATTCTCCATGTTGTCTAATTTACTCATTTTCTTTAACATGAATTTGTTGTTTTTTAACATTGTCGTGTATCGCAGATCAGAACGCAGCCATATAAATGACAGCATCGTTGGTTTAAAGCTTACCAAATAGTTTAGGCCGGTTTAAAAGTTAGTCCGGTTTAAAAATAGTTAGTACGCGTTTGAGCTTACGGCTATAAATGGACTAGAAGTTGATCGAACAGAATTTGTTATGGTAAAGTTTACAGCAGGTGGCAGCGAAGACGGGGATTTTCTGGGAGAAAAAAACCCCATATTGTACTACAGATAAAAAATTAGACTTATTCTTTTTACGGAAATAAACATTCTATTAAGTAATGTTAAAGTATATTACCTGAGAAATATTTTGATAGTCTGCAAATTTATAAATATAACGCTCATATGAAAATATGAGATAAAGATTAAAAATCTGTCATTCTCTTAAATTTATAATAAAAAAATTGAGAAAAAAATTGAGGTTCCATATTGTAAAAAAAAACTACGATAATAAATATAATTACCAACGAGTGTTACACTTTCTAAAGGGTGTACGGAATCAAAATGCATCACATGAAAAGGTTCGTCAAAATTCGCCATTCAACCGACTTCTACAACCATTCAGGGAATAAAAAAAACATATTACCAAAATTTTTCTTTATTCGTTTTATTCTAATTTATGACCATATCCAAACGGACGTAATTTTCTTTTAAAACTGCTCATAGGATCTTGTAAAATGTCTGGGTTAAATTGCCCACTGTTTCCTCATTTCGGCTTCCGATTTCACTTTCTTTGGATGCATCCGGCGTGCCTGAGTTCACAAAATCTTTAAATATTATTCTTGTATTCGTAAACTGGTTCATTATTCCTAGTATAATAGCTAGGAGTGACCATGCGTACCCGTTAAATAGTTCATAAAATCATAATATATTTGTCGAAAACAGAAAATCTGATAACACTGCGAGTGGTGGTGTAGTTTCGGAGGTTCCCCAATAGCAACAAGTGCCATTAAAGGGGTGGGCGTAGCGTAGTTAGTAAATCGATTGCCTACAAGGCACGCAGCGCACCTGGGTTCTAGTTCCGACCCCGCACATTTCATAATAGATTTTTCTAACCCGAAGAGGTAAATGACCTTAAGGTTCAAACCTCTATAATTGAAATAAAAAAAAGTACCATCAAGCAAAACAATGGAATTATATCCAACAAATTGGATAGAAGCTGGTGGATAGACGCGGAGTGCGAAATCATTAATATTTTATAATAATTCCTCATTAAATCTGCCCTGGTGTTCTCTGTGAATCAGTGCACGAACTTAATAATCCCGACGGAGATTGAACAGGATATATGTGATACAGGGCCGTCTTAAGATTACGCGGGGCCCCTGGGCACTATTGCGCTAAGGGACCAAATAATTGAACAGGTGTAAACAGCTGTAGAGTAGGATGATCAAAAAATGATTCCCAGCATTACAGAATTACTCCATGCCACTCTGAGACTCTTTTCCAAATTTGCGCCAAATCAGTCAACCGTGTTGAAAATAAAGTGGGATTCAAAATGTATTGGGAACAAAGTGTATTTCAGATTTCCACAAACAGGTGTCGTTGCCAGTGGCGAATCCAGGGGGAGGGTCTTGGGGGTCCGGGCCCCCTCCGAAATTTTTTAACTTGTTGAGAAATTTTGAATTAGTTTCAATTTTATGTTAGTTTCAAACTTAAAATCATTTTAAACCAAATTTGACCACCAAAATTGACTTGCATTAAATAGGGTTTTGACGCATAACGTATTGCACAGTGTTCGTTCCAAAATCAAAATTTCGGACCCCTCCCGAAATTTTTTTCTGGACCCGTTTCTGGACGTTGCTGTTGTCCAAACCGCCAAACACGCTAAATGCGGTGATGGGAGTTCGATCTCTGGTGATGTACAGTGTAATGGACTCACCAACTACGCTATATTCTTCCTAAACGATTAAAGTCGCTGAATTACTGAATAAAAACTCGCCATCTTATCCCAATCTTGGCAACATTATTTTCTGCAAACTAGCACCACTGTCACAGCCTTAACTTCAGTTGACTCGTATACTACAGTTACCGCAGAGTTGCAACGTCTATCATTTGTTCATCATGAAGTGCTGTTTGAAGTTTTGTACCAATAAAACTATCGCCGGTTTTAAAAATATTGTTTTTTTCGCTTCCCGGTAAACTATGATCTTCGTGCGGAATGGGTCCGGTTCTGTGGGGTACTAGAAAATTTCAACATTATGGATAGATGCAATCGTTGAAGCAACTTTTAGGCACCGTAATGATAAAAGTTATATGTTTAACCTTGGCTTAGAGATTCGATTCAGAAGATTGTTCAAAATATTTCAACTAACTATCACAATACTTTCTAAAATTCATTCATCAGAATGCAACATTTGACAAGTCTTCTGCTCGCTTGGAATGACATTGACAGGTCTCCTGCTCGATTGGAATGACACTGACAGATAAATGGTAAACAAACGAATGACGTGTCGAGTCTTTATCCAGAGGGATTTCAGCGTCGTTATAGATGATGTAATCTGACCTTCATAGCTGTAAGACGCTGTTTGAGGATTAAAAGTGCCTCCATCAAGAAGAAGGAACGTTGGAGCATGGTCTGTTAAACGTCCATTCAACCAAAAACGAAACGCACTGTTGCTCATGATTTTTGGAATTTTTGGTGTAGTTTGCACATGTTTATTTACATTGTTTCGTATAGTGTTGATCTTGATAGCTTCTTGATGTTCCTGATATGATGATACTAAACAGAATCGACTTCCACCTTTGGAAAAATGCGCATTTTTTTTTTTAATCAAATCTTGTGAATTTACTTACAGGTGGCCGAATTTGGAAACCTTTGAAATCAATCGATATTATTTTGAGTCAAAGCGCACGAATTTCCTTGAAATTCATTAATTTTATTCGCATTCCCTTCAGCCGGAATAGGAACTACGGTTCTTTAAAATATTATTTCTTCATTGTACGAATTGTTGGTGAGGTTGCTTTTTGTTATATATTCCGACGTGTTGTGCATTCATTTATTGTGACCGGTTCGGGGAGGCGTAGCATTTCAAATAATCTTGGTGCTAGTTAGATGATACATCTAGACTAGCAGCAAAATTGGCACTGGTTTGATACTAAAACCATCTAACTGGCACCAACATTATGCTAGTGACTGATAAGGAGAATCCGAAACGTTAAAAATTAACTTTAAGTTAGGTATGGTGCCTTCCGCACAAACACATCAAAAAACTTTTTTCTCCGTCCCAACAAATAACATTTTCACTATTCAATATTAGAAGTGTTCAATACTTTAATCATCACGTAAAGTTCGTTGAAAATTGCGTTCAAAACGAAACACCAAAACTACTCGAATCTATCAATATCATCTGTATAATTCGTTTCAATACTTTCGTCATTTGTCCATAAACTGAGGCATTGAATTTGGCAAGGACAAACTGAATTTAAATTAAATTATTTTATTCCAACAGCACAAGAATGTTATTATTATTTTTTTTATTATTATTTCGATTATAGAGGTTTTAACCTTAAGGTCATTCGCCTCTTCGGGTTAGAAAAATATCTTATGAAAAATTTCTAACTCTATGTGCGGGGGGTCGGGACTCGAACCCAGGTACGCTGCGTACAAGGCAATCGATTTACCAACTACGCTACACCCACCTAGGGTTCGTCGCGGTGCGGATGTGGGCGGTAAATGGATTGTCCGCACCGCAACCGCAAGAAAATAATAAAACCGCACCGCTTACCGCAACCGCACTTTATTTACCGCACCGCACCGCGCGGTAATGCGGTAAATGCGGTAAAATTTTTATATTTTTAAAAATAGTGTTGAAAAATTGTTCATTTGTGTAACTATATATAATAAAATGTTATTCTTATTCACACGAAATTTAACTTTAAGAGACTCCTCAGAATGTAATGTTTATGAAAAAAATCTACTTTTGCATTTTCTATTAATAAAATTCCGTTAATTTTAAGGCAAACACTATATATTCAAAAACGTTCAACTGCAGAAATAGAAAAACTTTTATTTTAGCAACCCTTCAGTTGATTGAAAAAAGTGGAACAAAAATATAATAAGAAATGAAGTTTCATATTTTTTTCTTAAAATTTTCATATTTTCAATGTTTTTGACATGTGAAAATGAAATGGATATTTTCGCATTTATGTAGTAAAACTATCTTTCATTCTTTAAGGAATTTCATCAAAAAAAATTTAAAGTCGAAATACCAGTACTCCTATATAGTAGCGCATATATTCCAATACAGTGAAATAAAAACATGTTGTATGTCATCAATAAGAAAGACGCCTTATTTGACGAAAACATTGCTCTATACATTACATCTAATCAGGTGTCCGGTCTCAACCGGTACAGAATTATTTAACATTAGAAAAACTGCAAAAAATGTATGATATGTAGCATACAGCAGAAATGATTTTTAAAAATAGGGAGTTTTACGGACAAAATATCTCAAAACTCTAACTGCCGCATTCTACAAGACACAGATGTATTCTCATTCAAAAACTAAGATTTCTCCCTTTAAAAATTGTATGAAGTGTAATTTTCCTAAGGCTAGTTCGAATGTTCTAGCATTTAATGTATTTTCCTCTAATATTTTCCCAATAAGCCAAAGGCAAAAACTTCAATTGCAGTGAACGGGAGTCAAACTATGTGACATTTGGCAAAAAAGCTTCAAAAAAGCTACAAAATAGTCTTAACTGAAAAATATTAGGACTTAATTTGGTTGAAAATTATTGTAAATAGTAGTATAGTAAATTTGAATTGAAGTACGCGAAAAAAAGTTATGTAGCATACTTTTTGAGAAAGAGTCCAATAAAATTGAATGCAGAAAAATTCACATTGAATTTACACAGCAATCAAAGAAGATAGAAATACAATGTAGATGAACGAATGATAGAATAATCATCCTAATTTGGACCCCTCCTTATTTTGGACGCTTTCATACATTTGTATCCTTTACTGCCAATTACTCCAAATTCGTTTGGTTTGATGAAGATAATTATATTATTTGGGTTGTGTTCAACTCCCAGCATAATTAGTTCATCTTTAATTCCTTTAAATTAGTCAAAATTCACATTTGAAAAATTTCATAATTCCACGATTTCCAACAGGAATCGAGAGAAGTGATGCACTTTTAAATTGGATTTAAGAGTAAAAATTTATTGTTTTTAAATGATCTAATAATTTTGTCTCTATTTGGATCTTGCATTTTGTGTATTTGAAATGATTTAGTTTGTGAAGTTTTACTTAGAAGTATAAAATAACTAGTCCAAAATATGTCGTAAAAATAATAGCGTCAGAATATTTCGCACACAGCTAGATTTTCTTTCGTTATAGCAGTCTGTTTATCATTTTAAAATAATCAAAATTATCACTTTATCAATTTTTTTGCGGTGCGGTTGCGGTAAAACCGCGCGGTAAAAACTCTTTCCCGCACCGCATCTGCGGGAAAAAGTGTCTCACCGCACCGCAGATTGTGCGGTGCGGGTGCGGTAAATACCGCGCGGTTGCGGTAATTACCGCAACCGCGACGAACCCTACACCCACCCCTACAAGAATGTTCTACTTGTGTGAAACACACTTTGAGGACACACCACAATACTAGAATATTTTTAAAAATGTTGACGCTACTAAATGTCCAAGATTCTACAAATATCCTCAAATACACGCACGTTCATAGTGGCACATTTAGGGTCAAATCTAGGGTAAAGCTAGGTTTGTTTGTTGGGATTTCATGAACGTTTGTCTTCAAAATGGATTAAAATGCTTGTGATAGGGCGGAATATAGTGCAAAAACAACATTATCGGTTCTGTGTCAGCCTAAGACTGATTGGGCAGAGCGAAACATGCCAAATCCGATCAAAAGTGTCAATTCTTCGTAAGACCTAGAGAAGTCACTTTTGTACGCTTCCATGTGTATTTGTCCGTTGACAGGCTCAGATGTAACGAAGTAATATGATTAATCTTTTGCCACATCTACAGATCGCTTGCCAAACAAAATTTTCTGGTTCGTTGGTTAAGGTCTGGTGCCTTCCAAACTTTGTATTGAGGGTGTGCCAAACATTTAATTGCTGTTGAAAATAAATTGAAACTTGAATCGAAATGTTGGATTGACGTTTGAATTGGTTCAATAGTCATGCAGTGCCTCGTTTCCTGCTGCTCTGATGCTTTTTAAAAATCTTGACTAGCATCTTGATCATCTTGGATACAGTGCAATGTGCGATTCCAAGTTGCTACTGATCTATTATTACCCATACATCAAAAAGTAATGAACAATTGAGTGCGGCTTTTCTTTGAAATAAAGTCGAAAGAAGGATGTTATATTCATCCTAAGTGCGGGGCCCCCAAAATCCCGGGGCCCCTGGCTCTGGCCCAGTGTGCTCATGCGCAAAGGCGGCACTGATGTGATAGTGGTCAACTGTACGGTAAGCGGATTGCTGCACGAACGGAAATGTGGCTATAGATTCCCACCGCTTGGTAGATCGACGTGATGTCAGGTTCTCCCACTATCTGCATTTGTCTTTACTAGGACCACACCGGAGTCTGCAGATAGGATCTACACAGTAACGAGTGACGAAAAAAGGCAGTTGTGACGAAGTATCTCGAGTCGAAAGTTAGGGTGGCTCACCACCACATGTGAGTGTTTCATTCTTATCCTAATTAAATTGCTAAACCTAAATTTAAAACCTAAGATGCCTAAAATGAATTTAATTAATTCACCTAAAATTTATATACCCTAGTTATGTTCATGCTGATAATAGAAATATTGTTTAACTTATTGGTGCTAGAATTCGCTGCAGAGACGGGTGAAACATAACATTGTTCCTTCGCTATTTTTAGGAGATAGAAAACTGAATGTAAGTTAAAAACCTTATATTTGAACTATATCCAATAATGGCCAATAATAAATTTAAGTTTAAAAGCTGTTTCAGCTGCTACTGCTAAACGGAGGTTATTCTTTGTCCTCGAATTACCCGCGATGGTGAACAATATTCATATATTAGTGAACTTGCGTGCTTGTGACATTTAAAAGATATTCGATATCCCTAATCGTTTTCAATTTCGTGCGAATCTACACATAGTCATTATTAAGTGAACTATTTCACAAAATTTAAATTATTACTGGTGGGTTTGAAATCATGAACATGAATCGCTCTACTCGTGATTGATATATTACAATAACGTGAATAGAAACTATGAAAATCGTGACGAAGACCCCGAAATCATGAACTTAAATCATATCATTCATAACTACCATATCTAAAATTAGTCACAATCCTGAAATTATGAATATGAATCACTCTACTCTTGACTCAAATATTTTGATATAAGTAGAAATTGCAAAACTTATCACTAAAATCTTGAAATCATTAACATTAATCACGCTACTTTGCCAGAGAAATCGGCTTGTAAACTCATGAATGAAATGTTACGGTAACGCGATGAGATATTACGAAAATCGCGCTTAAGATCCTGAAAACGTGAACATGGTTTAACTGTCGGCAATTTTAGTTGATGCAGTTTAAACAAACCAATGTATCCGCAAATTATGAACAAGAATCATAACAAAAACTAAACATGTCTAGGGAACAACCGATACTGTTACTACTGAACCAAACATTCGCTGGCCATGCATATATTCGGGACGAATTAGTTTTGTGGAAACACAAATAGCTTCATGAATACGAAGTTTATTATTCATAATTTCAGGGATTTTGGGCACCATTTTTCGTAACTATTTCTGTTCCAAAATCGCCATGAATTTATAATCGGATTCTGTTCCGTGCAGTTGCTTTTTAAGCTTATCGGAAATTAACCAGTTCAGTTTATTGTTATTCATGTATACCGGGGCATGCCTTCGTACTGGGATTTTTTTTGTTAGTTTCCAATTTTTTTTTTGAAAATCTATGGCCGCTGTCGGCTTTAAACTGATTAAAATTGAACCCAAGCAATATGTGTGTCAAGATTCATTTCTAGCAAGGATGCATTGTTAGCCAATAACAGCTTCCATGTACCCGGTGGAGTGATGGATTGTGAACTTGTCGTGGACATTCACTTCTCGGCTTTTATGGATGTGATTTTTCATTAATAGTGGCAATTCTGCAGTAAAAAGATATCAGGTGTCATCGCAGAATCATCGTATTTTGTTTCATATGTTTTTGTGCATGTATTGTATATTTTTGTATAGTACGAACATCTTTGTTGTTTATATCAATTCAATAGTAATTCTTCAAAAGGGCTAATGAGACTTTTGTAAACAAACTTATTTCACTCATTATTCCGCTACCGAGTTGAATTTCATGAAAAATACGCATGAATCAACATCTTTATCCTTGGTAGAATCAATTCCAAATGTTTTCTGTGTTGAAATGATAACAAATTAGGAGAAATCAGCAAAACAAAAGTTTGTTTACAAACCTTATTAGCCCTATTCAAATGTTGATATGGAATTAACCTCTTCATGCCCTTCTTGTTTAGAAACAACATTTCAAACATCTATCAAATCGGACAAGATTCCCTCGCATAAACAAGTAAGGCCAATGACTGTGACTATTACCTTTCAATTATCCGTAGAACTCAAGTTATTGCAATTAGTCTGATTGGATTTCCCTCGAGCAGTGCTGCCAGGGACATTTTCAGCTAGTGATGAAAAACAAAGAGAATAGGAAAAGAGACGAATAGTGTGAAGCCAAAAATACCTTATTGAGCAGACCAATCGTGCAATGTAAATAAACATTACTCATGCCTGAGTTGGAGGAGTTAAGTATTGTAAATCTATCCAAAAAAAATTGAATTTTCGTCAGAATTTAGTGCAATCGTGATTGTAAGGTGCATTCTAGAGTCTATGTATGAGTAAAAACAAGTTTTAGAATTATTTCATCTCTTTGTTTCGAAATGCACATCGTTTGATATACAAATTCAACGATCGACAAAAGGTTTGTTTTCAAAATATAATAGGAGTCATTTAAAGTGCTGCCTTTGGAAACGGTTGCCAAATTCTAGTGTTGAAATCATCGTAAAGGGAGTGTTGCCGTTTTGACTGATTTTCACTCTGCGTCTCTTTCACTATTCTCTTTGATGAAAAATTAAAATTTGTTATATCTTTGTTGTCTTGAAATACTTTTGAAAACTGATACAACCTATCAATTTAGACTGTCTTCAAGTACTTTTTCTGCGCAATTGAACTATAGTGAAAAATTTAGGAAAATAGAATTGAGCAGTAGCATCTAGCACTGCTGGAGAAACACCTATTGTTATTAAAACAGCTTTTTCATGTTTTTTGATCCCAACAGGTTTACGAGAAATTAGGTGTTAAACCCAATAAACACTAGAAAAAAAATAAGGCATGAGTGTCAGCAGATTACACGCTTATGTTACAGTTATAAAAATGTTTTAATGAAATAAATTAAATTATATTATGCAGAAAACAATTCACTTACGCAGCACCATACTTTTCCACTGAACGAAATTCACACTTCAAAACATCAACTACAAAGTTATCTAACAGATTTCCCCCTCACGATCCGTTGAATTTCATCGAGCGTTCGTCCTTTGGTCTCCGGAATGTACAGATATATCAGCAGCCAGCTAACAGCTCCGCAGATACCGAAAATCGCAAACGGCAAGTATGGACCCACTTCGTCCAGCGCAATTTGGAACATTTTGGCGACACCGAAAACGATAAGAGCACTAAGCATGGCGAACGCAGCCGTAGCATATGCTCGAATATTCTTCGGAAATATTTCGCTGAGTATTGCAAAGGAAACAGTTGCCAATCCCAATCCGTAGGCCACAATGTACAGCATCAGTGAGACGAAAGCTATCCAACCGTGATTACCTCCACCGTCATCAATTGCGAAGTAGATACTGCACATTAATAATCCGAGCGTGGTTCCGGCCGTAGACAGTAGAAGTAGCGGACGGCGTCCCATACGATCAACTAAAACAGCAGGAAAAATGACAGCTACCATCTGAACGGCACCAAGCACTATGGACATTTCTTCTGGTTCTAGATTTGTTGAGATTTTCTCAAAAATTGTTTGTGCATATCCAAGTATTGCAAGTAACCCGGTCATTTGCATACTGAACACTAAAATCAGAAGGATCCTCATATTATTTCGATAGGCTGAAGCGAAAAGTTCCATAACTGATCCTCGCTCTTCCTTGGATATCAGAACTGAAGCTTTCATGGCTATGAGTTCTTCGGAAACTTTTTCCGAACGACGAAGCCAAGATAAACATTTCTCGGCAGAAACGTCATCGTTTCGTGCCAGCCGATGAAACGGCGTCTCCGGCATCCAAATGAAACACACGACGAACAATCCTGGTCCAACCATTGAAATCCACGCTAGAGTTCTATATTCTAAATAAGGGCCTACGGAGTACATCGCCAAAAACCCTAGTTTGGCAAGCACGGTAATCAACGTACCGGCAGATCCACGAATTGCATCCGAAGCTATCTCTCCGAGATAGATTGGTGATACCGAGTAAACCGTACCGTAGGAAACTCCAAATAGAAATCGAGCTACGTACAGGTACTCGACCCTATCGCCTACTCCAATCAATATCCAACCGATTATTACGGGTAAGACGGTTCCCAGCAGTGTCAGTTTTCTTCCAATATGATCAACTGTCAGAGCAGCGATAACCGGTCCGAATACTGCTCCGATCGCCTGTATAGCTACCATCCAGGAACCTTCGTCGGCTGTCATCGGCACGGGGGAGTCCTCGGACAGCAGCTTCGGTAGTGCCGGAGAGGACCATGCGTTTGTGGTGACCACCATGAACACGGACAAGGTTGCTGGGGATGAATAGAATATAATGAAGCACACTTCTTTTGATGATGTATTAATTATTGGAAACAAACCTGCAACTGATGCCAAGTACTCATTGCGGTATTTGTTCCAGTGTTGATATACCATAACTTTGAATTCCAAATGAACTCCACGACGCTTAAAATGATAACGGGTAATGATTTCGAATTCGAAGTAAGATGAACTTACTGGTGGTTGCTTATATCAATTTTATTGTTCCGAGATAAGGGAATCTTAAGTGTTTGGTCGGCTATGTGCTTCGCTGTGGTATTGCGGGAATGGGTTCGTTTTCGATGTATTGAACCGCGAAGAGAATCTTTTGGTTATGTACATCTCGAAATTTAAAAACCAGGGAATGGTGTATCTACAATCGGGTACCATAACGTAAGATTTAATAGGGCGCTCAAGATAATTAGGAATTCCATAGCTTATGGGATATCAACTGATTGAAGCTGTGTCGGATTATTTGGTTTGCGTCAATTGGTAGTGCCTACATTTGTTATACTTTGTTGGTTTTACCATTTGGAGCCAATTGGTCGAGAACTTTCCTGCCAGGGATGCTTTGAAGAAGATGTACACCGTGTTCAATAGAGTGACAAGAAATAAATGACCCGTATCGGCAAACCCCTGAGTCGATTCCTAGACCCACCAGTAGTACTTGCTCCAAATTTGAAACATATAAGGTAAGTCTAGCTACCGGACCAACGTGCCTGAAGTTTATATGGAATTTTTTGTACTATACATGCTTCCAATTACGGAAACGATAGTCGACTTGTTCTAAATCTGTTCCAAAAAAGTGCTCGTCAAATGGAAATGCTTTAAACCATCCGATCAATCGGTTATAGTCGGAGTATTGTAAAGTATAGTAAAGTTGAACAGCCCATATAGAATCCATTAGCATTAAAGTATCTATATTCATAATAATTTTTCATAATCGAAGCTTTTTTGAAGCGATCGATTAAATGTGATTCCATGAGAAATTTTATAGCTCCTTCATCTGCCATTTCTGTAACTTTAGAAAACTCAATTTACACGAATACTTTTATAATTTGATCTGTTTAACTCATTGGAACAAATTGTTGTTAAGCGGCTGCTAGTTCAGTAAGCCATTTATTCAACTTCCGGAGGGTTAATGCCGACGTCTCCGCAATTTATTGCTTGCATGCCGAGTAAATAAAGAAGAAGTAAGGCAACATGTCTACTATTATCAGCCTGGGGACAACTTGACTGCTCCCATTTATTGAACTCATAAGCAAATTTAGCGGTGATTTGGTTATGTCATGGCGGCTTGAATCGAGCAAAATTTGAAAAAGGTGCATCCCCTTTATTATTTTCCATATCTGTAAAAAATAAACAATTTAAGTATTTCCATCATCAAATTTATTTCGATGTTCAAATTAGAAGCTGTTCTCATTCCGCCATACCCAAACAAAAACATAGATTCCATTTTGAATTTATCCAGAATGAAATAAATTCGATTTTCGGAAATACAACAACGTGACTTTCAAAATCAAGGCACTTCCACTTATATTGAAATTTCCGAAAATCTTCCGGATCGAACCAACATTTCCGCAGGCATGAAATCCTCCGGTAGATGCCATTCCGTTAGATTTCAATCAGACTGGAGTAAAATGCCAAAATAATTCTGAAGGAATCCGTATCAAAACCATCGCAATATCTGCCGGACAGAATTACACCCAGGTTTTTTTACGCGGGGGATACGTACCTCGTAAAAAAACCGCGTTAATTGGAAAATCCGCGTAAAAACCGCGTTAATTGGAAAATCCGCGTAAAAAACCGCGTTAATTGAAAAATCCGCGTAAAAAACCACGTTAATTCGAAAATCCGGGTAAAAAAAACTCAGCAAAAGACAAATATTTTTGAAAGTTTTTTTTGCGCGGATTTTGCAATTAACACGGTTTTTGCAAAAAAATATTCTAAGTCATTTTGAATGCAAAATTTTCGGAAAGATGGAAGAGACGGGTCCGGAAGACTTCTTATGGCCCGCACCCCAACAATATTGGCATTTTCGGAATTTTATTGAAGAAAATCAAAGATGGTTACTTCCGGTTTAGCGAAATTCGCTATAACTCAATCAACATGGATATTTTTGGAATGGTCTTGAGGAGTAGGTGCCAGAAATTGATCTTTGACACCATTTTGAAATCAAAGATGGCGACTTCCGGTTTACCGAAATTCCCGCAAGAAAAATGCAAAATATTTTTATGTGTTGCTGGTTTATGATTAGATCTTATATTTGAGGGTGATTTGGATAATTGGGTTATAGCGAATTTCGCTAAACCGGAAGTCGCCATCTTTGATTTCAAAATGGCGTCAAAAATCAATTTCTGGCACCTACTCTTCAAGACCATTCCAAAAATATCCATATTGATTGGGTTATAGCGAATTTCGCTAAACCGGAAGCTGACATCTTTGATTTCAAAATGGCGTCAAAAATCAATTTCTGGCACCTACTCTTCAAGTCCATTCCGAAAATACCCATATTGATTTGATTATAAATTCATAACGGATTTCGCTAAACCGGAAGTCGACATCTTTGATTTCAAAATGTCAAAAATCAATTTCTGACACCTACTCTTCAAGAATTTCGTTAAACCGGAAGTCGCCATCTTTGATTTCAAAATGGCTTCAAAAATTAATTTCTGGCATCTACTCCTCAAGACCATTCCAAAAATATCCATATTGATTGAGTTATAGCGAATTTCGCTAAACCGGAAGTCGCCATCTTTGATTTCAAAATGGCGTCAAAAGTCAATTTCGGGAACCTACTCTTCAAGAACATTCCGAAAATACCCATATTGATTGGGTTATAGTGAATTTCGCTAAATCGGAAGTCGCCATCTTTGATTTAAGAATGTCGTCAAAAATCATTTTCTGGCATCTACTCTTCAAGACCATTCCGAAAATACCCATATTGATTTGATTATAAATTCATAACGGATTTCGCTAAACCGGAAGTCGACATCTTTGATTTCGTAATGTCAAAAATCAATTTCTGGCACCTACTCTTCAAGAATTTCGTTAAACCGGAAGTCGCCATCTTTGATTTCAAAATGGTTTCAAAAATCAATTTCTGGCATCTACTCCTCAAGACCATTCCAAAAATATCCATATTGATTGAGTTATAGCGAATTTCGCTAAACCGGAAGTCGCCATCTTTGATTTCAAAATGGCGTCAAAAGTCAATTTCGGGAACCTACTCTTCAAGAACATTCCGAAAATACCCATATTGATTGGGTTATAGTGAATTTCGCTAAATCGGAAGTCGCCATCTTTGATTTAAGAATGTCGTCAAAAATCATTTTCTGGCATCTACTCTTCAAGACCATTCCGAAAATACCCATATTGATTTGATTATAAATTCATAACGGATTTCGCTAAACCGGAAGTCGACATCTTTGATTTCGTAATGTCAAAAATCAATTTCTGGCACCTACTCTTCAAGAATTTCGTTAAACCGGAAGTCGCCATCTTTGATTTCAAAATGGTTTCAAAAATCAATTTCTGGCATCTACTCCTCAAGACCATTCCAAAAATATCCATATTGATTGAGTTATAGCGAATTTCGCTAAACCGGAAGTCGCCATCTTTGATTTCAAAATGGCGTCAAAAATCAATTTCGGGAACCTACTCTTCAAGAACATTCCCATATTGTTGGGGTGCGGGCCATAAGGAATCTTGCAGACCCGTCTCTTCCACCTGTCTGAAAATCTTCTAAGTCGGGCATTCAAAAGGACTTAGAATATTTTTTGCAAAAACAGTGTTAATTGCGAAATCCGCGCGAAGTAAAAACTGCCAAAACTCTTCTAAGTTCTTTGCATTTAAAAGGACTTAGATTTTTTTTCAGGAAAAAGTTTGTTTTTTACATGCAAAAGAAAGAAAGAATATTTTTGCAAAAACCGCGTTAATTGGAAAATCCGCGTAAAAAAACCTCGTAAAAAACCGCGCAAAAAACGGGGAAATAAAACCTGGGTGTATTGCAAAAATCGAACAAAACTCTGGCAGGAGTCGAACAAAATTGTACATTCCTGCTGAATCCAAGCACTAACGGTTAGCTGCCAGAATTCTGATAAAAGCGCACAAATTCTATTCAAAACGAATTTATTCTAAATAGGTAGAAAATTATACATATATTGTTTATTTTCCCGATCAAAATACTAGAATTCTTGACGTTCTTAATCAACTTGTACAAAGATGTCGTAGGTTCACGAATTGTTAAGTTAGGTGATTTACTTTCATTGGCCAAAATGTGATTAATTTATAATTAGCGAGAAAAAGCACCAATGATTTACCGACTACAAACTTCACACAACAAGAAAACCAAAACATTTTTAGGAAGGAAGCGAGCCGGTTGCTAAAGCCAACGACTTCCAGCTAAATTTATAATAAAATTTATGCAACTTTGTTGGCGGTTTCCAATTAGGGATAAATTTATTTTCTAATAATAGTTTTCTTTATCCACATTTTGGAATCCGCTTTTTCTAAATGTTGTTCTAGCCGGTTTATTACACACGTAACGAAACACACTTTTCACTTAAAACTTTTTCGTTTCGTTGTTCATGGTACTCGTACAGAGAAGGCACGCTAGCCCCACCCAGTACCGTATTTACCCATGGGCACACTGGGTCAGGACCAGGGGCCACAGGCATTTAGGGGCCCCCAACTTAGGATGAATATAGAATCATTCTGAAGGCTATGTACCAAAAATAGTAGCACTCAATTGTTTATTACTCTTTAGCAATGGGTAACAATACCGTGAAATGTTTTCTACAACACGTATAGAACGTTTAAAAGGCACCAAGCAGAAGCGAAAACCAACAAGGTGGAAAAATTTGCACAAGGAAACTGTACAGAAAGTGGAAAAAGAAAATGACGAAATTCGGTACACAATCCTCGTTCGGCAAGCGATCCGCGCATGTGGCAAATTTTCATTTCTTCATCACATCAGAGATTGTAAGTAGACACATCTACATGAAAATCTCTAAAAATTACTCCTGAACTTCTTGAGCTCTCACGAGACTTTCGCGGCCAGCTTAGGCATTTTTCACAATGCCGTCGTAGTCTGGTACGGAACCAATTATGTTATTTCTGTACGACACTCCGCCTTATCGAAAATATTTTAGGCCGTCAGAATCAGGAATCAGAATATACTGGCTCGAATGGAACGTATCCCGTAGGTAATCGAGGGTTTGTGCCTCAGGGCAGCGTGCATTTGGTGTGTTTTACATGACTGGTATTGAAATGAATTTTTTGCCTTTTTCCTATAGAAAGGCTATGCAATCACTCTGAAAACCGACTTTTTAACCGAGGTCCAGGGGCTGAATCTCTTATACCATTCGACTCAGTTCATCGAGTTAAGCAAATGTCTGTGTATGTGTGCGTATGTGTGTGTGTGTATGTATGTATGTATGTTACCAAAAATAAGCACATCGGTTACTCAGAGATGGCTGAACCGATTTTTTTAAACCTAGTCTCAAATGAAAGGTACAACGTTCCCATAGGCTGCTATTGAATTTTATTTAATTCCGACTTCCGATTCCGGAGTTACAGGTTAAAGAGTGGGGTCACGCATGAAATTCCCATATAAATCGGAATCAACATGGTATCTAAAAGATGCAAAGCTTCATAAAATGTGTTAGAAAATATTCGGATTTATAGTTTCAGCTCACTGATGCCCAATCGAATCCACATTGACCGCATTGGACAATTTCGGCGGAACCGGAAACTTCGGGAAAGTGGTTATGTTCCTGAGTTGAATTCACATCTGCTTCTCAGAAACGTCTGACTCGATTTTCACAAAATTAGTCTCAAATGAAAGCTAGAATATCTCTATTGAATGCTATTAAATGTATTTTGAATCGGAGTTCTAGTTCCTGTGTTACGGGTTGAAGTATGTGATAACATGCAAAATTCCCATATAAACCGTTATCAATATATGTATAAATGATGCAAAACCAAATTAAAATGGGTTACAAATTGCTTGAAATTGTTGACCGACATTCTTATACCATTCAACTCACTTCGTTGAGTTCGGAAAACGTGTGTATGTCTATGTGTGTGACCAACAATTGCGCGTCGGTTAGTCGGAGATGACCGACCCGATTTTCTCAAAACAAGTCTCAAATGGAAGGTATAATATGCAGTTGGGTGTAGTATCCCCCCACTTACCCTAACACCTCTATCTTTTATCAACCCGTCTTCCCACCTTGGCCACCCTTGCTCCCGCATTAGAGCATTGCGAAAAAACACTCATAATTGAAATCTCAAAGGCCAATTTCATATCATTTGGATAATTTTAGACCTCCGTCCACTCTGCTTGAAGTTTTTGATATTGGTTCCATGGGAAAATATATTCATCATAATTTTTCAGAATAACTTTTTTTTTCTATTCAAACAAACTGCACCAATTATTTAGCGTTTGTTTTAAAGCTTAATCAACGATGTTTCTCGAAATTTAGAAGCCCTGGTGCGTTTCGTTCGTTTGTTGTGGTAGTTTAAGTGAAAAAGTGATGTCCCATATTTATAAGTTAACCTTATTTTTTGCCTTTTTCATATAGAAAGGTTATGCAATCACTCTGAACATCGTCATCCCGATCAAATTGTTTTGGCTAATATAGGTTTTCTGTACTTTAACAAAGGCATAGTTAGGTGCCTGCGGTGAGGGACTACCAACTTTTTTCTCCCATCTCAGACCACCCTTCCCTAAATCCACCTTCCCTCATCAATTCCATCCACCCTACACCCCACCAGACCAAAGAAAATTTCCTAGTTTCTCCAAAATAAACTTTTCTAGTGAGTCTGTAAAACCAGTGAAAAATTTGGTTTGAAATGATTTTAAGTTTGAAAACTACTTTAAAATTTGACAAGTTGAAAATTTTTTGCGGGGTCCGGACTTCCCGAACCCTCCGCCTGGATCCATTGTTCGGTTCAAGTGTTTCAGTTTCGACACATAGCTTATTAAGTTCGTGGCTGTCGATCCATTGTACTGAATATGTAATGGACATTCCCATTATTATATCCATGCTTATCGTGAGTTTGAAGAGAAGTCGGATTCCAGAAAGGTTTTTTGGAAACCGAATGCGCCGACTCAGCAACAATGACTACTTCCACTGCTCTTCGCCCTCCTCCCAACTAGTTACATCGCCTGTTTCACATCCTGTATTGCCTGTTCCCGAAGTTACCGCACATTCCGAGCAGTTTCTTTCTGTTTACTACCAGAACGTGCGAGGAATGAGAACGAAAACACAAGAATTCCATCTAGCGCTTTCTTCTAGTGACTACGACGTCATTGTCCTTACGGAAACATGGCTGCACGAAGACATATTAAACGCTGAGCTCTCGTCAAACTACGTAATATATCGCTGCGACCGCAACTCAACAACAAGTCATCTGCGTCGAGGCGGTGGCGTCCTAATAGCGGTAAAGAACAACCTCGTAGGCTCGAGCTAAGCTTATCTGGAATTGAACGCCTGGAGCAAATCGCCGTGCATATTGCCCTCCCGAATCAATCTGTATATATTAGCTGTATTTATCTCAGGCCAAATAGTGATCCGGATTTGTATCACGCGCACGCTAATGCCGTTCAAACAATTCTAGACAATGCTGGCAGCACCGACACTGTTCTCGTCTTTGGAGACTACAATCTTCCACGCCTTCAGTGGTCGCTCGATAATGATCTAAAATGTTACCTACCTATTAATGCCTCTTGGGAACAAGAAATAGCTGTAACGGAGTCTATGGTTGCAGGCGGTCTGTACCAGATCTGCTCATTGACGAATGTGAACGGGAGGATCCTCGATCTTGCATTCGTAAACAACACGGATATCGTAGAGCTGCTTGAACCTCCGACTGCTATTCTCAAAGTCGATCCTCACCACAAACCGTTTGTCATGCGGCTAGATGTACGTACCAACACTGGAGATGATTCATTTCATTCGATTGACGAGCTTGATTTTGACTTTAACCGTTGCAACTTTGCCGAAATCTGCGCACTGATTGCCACTGTCGACTGGACCGACTTAATGTGTTATAATGAGCTTGACGAAGCAGTCGCGCTGTTTTATGGCAAAGTATATGACATACTCCGCCTAAAGGTTCCACTGAAACGAGTCAACAGGAGGGTGGATTTCAAATTTCCATGGTGGAACGCTGAGATTCGCCGTTTGCGTAATGCACTGCGAAAACAACGCAAGCGTTATTTCCGCCATAAGTCAGACCAAAAAAAAGTTACTCTTCGACGGATAGAGCTGCAATACGAAACGGCCCGGAATTCCGCTTTTCATGAGTATTTGAATCATGTGCAAAATAGCCTTCGCGATAACCCCGCAACATATTGGAAATTCGTTAGCAGCAGAAAACGATCTGGTAGTACTCCCACTGACGTTTTCCTTGGAAACGCAAGCGCGCAATCTCCAACTGATACCGTAAATTTGTTTGCTGATTTCTTTCGCGGAGTGTTTAGAAGCGACTATACCGTCCCTTCGGAAGAGTATTTGGAAACATTACCATCGTACAACATAAATCTCCCCCGTCCCACTGTAAGCCGAGCTGACGTCTTGAAGGCTCTGACTGCTGTTGATTCGTCGAAAGGGGCTGGCCCCGATCATCTCTCGCCCCAATTTATAAAAAGCTGCGCCAACGTGCTGTCTCTTCCGGTGTGTATCATTTTCAATCGCTCTCTCGCTGAAGGCATTTTTCCTATCGCCTGGAAAGAAGCTGCTATCGTTCCCATTCACAAGGCTGGAAATATTCACAACGTCGAAAATTACAGAGGTATCTCATTATTAAACTGTCTCTCCAAAGTTCTCGAAAAGCTGGTCTACAACGTCACGTATGCAGCTGCATCCCACATTATCTCGGAGTATCAACACGGGTTTGTCACAAAACGATCAACAATTTCTAACCTGATAGCCTACACTTCTAAGTTGTATCCCGCCGTCGAGAAGCGTCATCAGGTGGACGCAATTTACGTCGATTTCTCAAAAGCTTTCGACAAAGTACCGCACAACATCGCAATCTTGAAATTAAAGCGTTTGGGATTTCCCACCTGGTTGACTAACTGGTTGCAGTCGTATCTTTCCGATCGCTCGGCATTCGTGAGTATAAAAAACACGCGTTCAAGCACATTCAGAACACCCACAGGTGTCCCGCAAGGCAGTCATCTGGGCCCGCTTATTTTTATTCTGTTTATTAAAGATATCTGTAGTCGGATCAAGTCTGGGAAATTGCTGTACGCGGACGATCTCAAAATCTTCTGAACTGTCACTTCTGCACTTGACGCCGTAGTGCTTCATGAAGATATCTGTACTATTCAAGAATGGTGCACGCTTAACGGAATGGAAGTCAACGTTAATAAATGCAAAGTAATCAGTTTCGGACGCTTGCTTACACTGATAATATAAATTCGTAAATATAATGAAATCGATCATGCAATGCACGAATTCATTCGTCGTTTTCTGCAACGAAGAATTTTCGTGCATTGTAAATAGTAGGTTTCGTTTATTTCATGAACAAGAATGGCCGCTTGGTGAACGAAAGCTTTCGTAAATTTTACACATTTAATATACACTGCACGAATGTTATCGTTGATAACAACATTATTTTTCGTGAATGAAACGAAATGATTTGTTTATTTTAATACACGTTTGTGTATATTACGAACCATTTCGTTGGTCGCACCAAGTCATTTCGTTTATTTTAGAAAAGTTTTCAGTCGGATCGATGTTTGACAACATCGATTTTTTTAAATTTCAAAAAATCGATGTGGCCAAAGTGATTTTATTGTAGTACGAAGAAATGACCGCTTGATGAACGAAAGTTTTCGTAAATTTTACTTATTTAGTTTGCATTGCACGAATGTTATCGTTGATAACGACATCATTTTTCGTGAATGAAACGAAATGTTTCGTTTATTTTAATAAACGTTTATGTATATTACGAGCGATTTCATTGCTCACACGAATTTATTTCGTTCATCTTAGTAAAGTTTTCGTATTTATTAGCATTTTATTTTTTCAATCGATATTTTAGAATCGATGTTTGACAACAACGATTTTTCAACTAACTAAAAGGATCGATCTAGCAAAATCGATTTTATTTCAACCTGCTCACCTCTATTGAGGACTAGAAAGATTAAGGTGTGAAGTAATGGCCGCTTGATGAACGAAAGTTTCCGTTAATTTTGCATATTTGGTGTACATTGCAGAAATGTTATCATTGATAACGACATTATTTTTCTTGAATGAAACGAAATGATTCGTTTATTTCAATAAATGATGAACGATTTCGATGGTTCGATGACCGCACGAATTCATTTCGTTTATCTTAGAAAATTTTTCGTATTTTTTAGCCTCTTATTGTTTTCAGTCGATCTTTTGGGATCGATGTTTGACAACATCGATTTTTTTTTATTTAAGAAAATCGATGTGGCCAAATCGATTTTATTGTGATACGAAGAAATGGACGCTTGGTGAACGAAAGTTTTCGTAAATTTTACTTATTTAGTGTACATTGCACGAATATTATCGTTGATAACAACCTTGTTTTGGTGAATGAAACGAAATGTTTCGTTTATTTAAATAAACGATTATGTACATTACGAACGATTTCGTAGGTCGCACGAATTCACTTCGTTCATCTTAGAAAAGTTTTCGTGTTTATTCGCATACCTTTTTCATTCGATCTTTTAGGATCGATGTTTAACAGAGGCAACAATGATTTTTTAACTAACTAAAAGGATCGATCTGGCCAAATCGATTTTATTTCAACCTGCTCACCTCTATTGAGGACTAGAAAGATTATTGTGTAAAGAATTATCTAGTGTACATGGAACGCATGTTATCGTTGACAACGACATTATTTTTCGTGAATGAAACGAAACGATTCGTTTATTTCAGTAAATGTTTGAGTATATTACGAACGACTTCGTTGGTCACACGAATTCTTTTCGTTCATCTTAGAAAAGTTTTCGTATTAATTATAATTTTTGAAAACACCGATTTTTTTAATTAAATAAATAGATCTGGCAAAATCGATTTTATTGTGGTATCTAGAAATGGCCGCTTGATGAACGAAGGTTTTCGTAAATTTTACTTATTTAGAGTACATTGCACGAATGACCTCGTTGAAAACGACATTATTTTTCGTGAATGAAACCAAATGTTTTGTTTATTTTAAAAAATGTGTGTGTATATTACGAACAATCTCGTTGGTCGCACGAATTCATTTCGTTCATCTAAAAGAATTTTTCGTATTTAATAGCATATTATTTTGACATTGCGCCGGCAGAAAAAAACTCAAACTTATTCATACAAAACCAATGAGCATTCGCGATGGCTCAACTGAATCAGTACTGCTCCAGTTTCTGGATTAACTGGAAGAAAAAGAGGTTCAGAAAATCTTCCTGAAACCGGCAGACACGGATAAGGCTACTGAATAGTCAGACCGAGACCGTTGTGATGATCAACAATTATCTGACATATAGCAACAATGACTCCATATTCTACCTCTATTGAAGCTCTTTTGACGTTGACGGTTTGACGAATGGTGCTCGTAAATATTTTAAAGATATTCGTATATATCAGCGAACAATTCGTTCGCCGAACGAAGCTGTTTCGTAATAAGCCAACGAAAGTCGTTTCGTGGTTTTCACGAATAACTCGTAATAAAAAATAAAAGTGTTTCAATAGAACTACGAACGATTCATAATATGTACGAAAAATTCGTATATATTATGAAAACTTTCCGTACGAAACTAATTCCTAGCGATTTACGAATATATTCTATCAGTGTACTCCAGAACGTTATGAATACAGCCTAAAAGGAAAAACAATTGAAAGCGTCGACTCGATCCGTGACTTGGGAGTGCTCTTCGATAGGAAGTTGAACTTTTCCGACCATATCACCGCGACAACTGCTAAGGCTTTCGGAATGCTGGGCTTCTTAAAGCGGAACACGGCGGACTTCGATGATTTCTACGCACTAAAAGCACTCTACTGTGCCCTGATCAGAAGTGTTCTGGAGTATGCTGTGCAATTGCAGGCACCATACCATGCCGTTCAAATTGACCGACTAGAGCGTATACAAAGATGTTTTGTGCGATTCGCCCTCAGGAAACTTCCATGGAATGATCCAGTTGTGTTGCCTCCTTATGCCGATAGATGTATGCTACTCGGTCTGCAGACTCTGGCGACTCGCCGTATCTTCCTGCAAAGAGTTTTTGTTTTCGACTTGCTGTCAGGTAATATCGACAGTCCCGATCTTCTCTCGGGCATTAATTTGTATGCGCCTCCTTGTGTTCTCCGTAACCCCACTCTGTTGTGTATCCCTGGACACCGTACTTCATATGGACAAAATAATCCACTGGAAAGATGTTGCCGCAGATTTAACGAAGCTTCTTCAGTGTATGATTTTAACGTTTCCAAGCATAGATATAAGATATTAATAAGACATATTTAGTTTTAAAATGCGTCTGTACGGTGTATACCGAAGATAAGGAAATAAATAAATAAATAAATAAATAAATATTCCACATAACCAGCCGTACACGGAAAAAATGCACGATTTCAATCATACGATTTTGGTCGCACGTTTCAAAATGCGATTTTAAAGCAGTCTGCTCATTCAGGCAGTTATGCGTCTGTACGGTGTATACCGAAGATAAGGAAATAAATAAATAAATAAATAAATAAATATTCCACATAACCAGCCGTACACGGAAAAAATGCACGATTTCAATCATACGATTTTGGTCGCACGTTTCAAAATGCGATTTTAAAGCAGTCTGCTCATTCAGGCAGTTATGCACTTATATATATATATATATATATATATATATATATATATATATATATATATATATATATATATATATATATATATATATATATATATATATATATATATATATATATATATATATATATATATATATATATATATATATATATATATATATATATATATATATATATATATATATATATATATATATATATATATATATATATATATATATATATATATATATATATATACTTCAGGAATCAGTAGCGTCTGGCTCAAATGGCACGTTCTCCATGTTGATCGGAGATTTGTGCCTTGCCAAGAATCGTCTTTTCATCATTTTCCTGATGGGAAGGATTGGGGAAGTGGTAAGGTTAGGGGTAAGGAAAACAACGACACAGAACAATTAAAACAGAGCATTCTGCACCCCTGGAGTGATGCTGAACGATCTGCAGGTGCTACAACAGCAGGAATAAAACTTCCAACCCCCGGAGGGACTTAGAACCTCTACTCAAACAGTGAGCGGATATATCAACACCCCCGAGGGGATATTGAGATAACAGAACGACAACACCCCCGAAGAGATATTGTCATTCAAATACGGCTTAAAAACTATAGCTCTTTACCACACTGGGTTTAAACAATTTTCGCCGGAAATACAAAAGATCGGTCATCGATACTGCAAAAATACCGCTGTATCTTCGCTGTAATCGACTTGGCCCTTCAGAAATTCCAAGCAAGCTAGAGCGGTTGCATCAACACCCCCGAAGGGATATTGAGGCAACAGAACGACAACACCCCCGAAGGGATATTGTCATTCAAATTCGACTTAAATCGATTTAGGTTTATAAACCTTCGCCGTGACTTTTTGAAAGCCATAGTTCAGTTTATAACCATGCCTTGCTAGAAAGTCCAGAGATTGATCGTCGATACTGCAAAAACACTGCTGTATTTTCTCTGTAACCGACTTGGTTCTCAGAATTTCCCAGCAATCTGCCCGCGAACCAGTATTTTGAAAATCTAGCCTCATCAAAACGTCAGAGCTCCGCAAACATTCCTTGGAATTCCAAGGAATGTAAAGGAATATCTTATTCTGACGAAGGCTATATGGTTCGACAATAAAACGGAAGTCTCCTGCTTTCCTACTTATCATCTCCAATTTCTGTTTCAGTCAGATACAGCTTTGTTCGTTATCCGGAGAGAACCAAACAATGCCATACCATAAGCCAAATCCACTGAAGCTGAGGATGAAGGAGTCAGGTGGGGTTGAAAAGAGACACCCATGAAGATCTTTTAATAGATCGTCCTTCAGTGCAACCGTAAAGTGACCTTTCTCCAACCTTGCTTGTACTCGATGGTTATTGACACACAAAGGCTCTATACCATGAGTCGAAGCATTGTTTGGAGAAGCACCACTGCGGTTGCGCTTTTTTCTTTGATTTTTATCAAAATTTTTACCCCTGTTTATGGGTTTAGAAAGAGTCCGCTCCTCACTACTATCAGTGTTTACACCTGATGTTGCAGGAAGAGACTCAAGTTTCGATTCCATTTTACCAAAAAAAATTATCGAAAAGCTGAAAAAAAAGTGGAGGTGACCTGCACGCAGCAACGGTTGGATCCAAAAGAGTGGGAATTTGCACTGTATTTAACGTTTCCAAGCATAGATATAAGATATTAATAAGACATATTTAGTTTTAAAATGCGTCTGTACGGTGTATACCGAAGATAAGGAAATAAATAAATAAATAAATAAATAAATATTCCACATAACCAGCCGTACACGGAAAAAATGCACGATTTCAATCATACGATTTTGGTCGCACGTTTCAAAATGCGATTTTAAAGCAGTCTGCTCATTCAGGCAGTTATGCACTTATATATATATATATATATATATATATATATATATATATATATATATATATATATATATATATATATATATATATATATATATATATATATATATATATATATATATATATATATATATATATATATATATATATATATATATATACTTACCAAGTGTAATAAAAATGCAATATTTATATCTACAATGTAAAATTGAACGTAACTAGCGAGCCACAGCGAAGTTGGTTCGAAGTAGAGATGGCCTGGGCTCTGAAATTTAAAATTTACAAGAATTATTAAATTTTTAAATTTTCTCTAAAAAAATTATTTAACTTTCACTACTGAATGGTGAGATTTATTGTAATGCCAGCAATAGAAATTTTCGAGTTATACTCTACAAAAAGTGTTGAAGAAGTGTGACCCTTAAAATGTAATTTTATGATAGACTTAGATAAATAGTTGGAATATCTAGCTTGTTTATACGGATACGTGAACGAACATCAGGGGCGGATCCAGAAATAAATTTTGGAGGGGGTCTGAAATTTTGATTTCAAAATGTTTGTTGTACAATACGTTATATGTAATAACCTCATTTAAATGAAAACCGGTTTTGGTGGTCGAATTTGGTTTCAAAAAAAATTAAAGTTGGAAAGAATTTAAAATAGAAACTAATTTAAAAGTTTAAAAATTTCGGAGGGGGCCCGGACTCCCAAGACCCTCCCCCTGGATCCGCCTCTGACGAACATTAATAATTTAGATCGTTGCACAGTGGCACGGCGAGTGACAAAACCCCAGAAATCGATTTCATGTAATTCTTTTGTAATTATTTATTTTATTTTTCTTTTGGTTTGAATTAAATTATCTCAAATTTTTGTGGTAGTAGGACAAAAAATGAATTTTTTACATGCCGCTGAAGCAAGTGATATCGAGGATTTCTGTTCAAATGAATTTAAAAGCATTGCTCGTACTTTCGAACTTCAAATGGCGATATTACAAGAACTACTTGGCCGATTGGAGTAATTTTAAATTATTTGGAAAGATGAATTTAATATGCTAAACTTTAGACGTGAGCTTTTTGTGCAGAAATCATTTACATTTGTACTGCATCGAGAAAAAGTAATTAAGACATTGAATGTCATATCAGTAATTTATCTTTATACGTCTCCAATTTTTGAAATGGTCTCCCATGGGTCGCTTATCATGAATCTGACTCAAAATTTAGTGTAGTTTCAAGATATAAAGGCCTCAACTTGCGCATTTTTGCACCGAAGCTTTCATATCTATGTTTCTGAATATATTCATATGGAGACGCCCTGTGGCTCATAAATCTTCTAACAAAGTGTTTGCCTAAACAACATCATATTACTGAAAAATTAGTGATTTTTACTAGTTTCGTCAACCATTTCTGCTATATGATGCGATTGGCTATTATTATTAACCCTTTAACGACCGACGCCTTAAAATGTTTTTACATAAAAACAGTCGAAAACAAAAATTATGGAATTTCAAAACTGAGAGTAGAAATGGATTCAGCGACACAAAATTAGCTAAAAACTTAATTTTTAGCCACATGAACTAATTATTATAATTTTGTCACAACTTTGTATGGAGAGGTACCACTGTGCGTTTATACTAACTGCAAACCATCAGTCTTTGATTTCTGCACAACATGTAGTATCTTTTTGTTCGGTCGGAATTTTTTATTCAATTCTTATATATTTTTATAGCATATTTCTTTATTCGGCATCATGCTTTATATTGCGTTGCAAGTTCTTCGTTGACTTCAAGTACACATTACAGATATTATTAAAGCATTTTAATTTTCTACTACTCTTTACCGACGAAACACTTCCTCTATCAAGCGATAGGAGGGGTAGCTTGTCAGCACACCATTGTCGAAGTGTGAAGAACACAGAAAAGGTGGCATCGTTCCGAGACTGTACAGTTTAAGTTTCACCGAGAGCCTCTTTAGAATACCAATTAGAACTAAGCAAGCCCGGGGGGGGGGGGGGTAACCGGACTTAAATAATGGTAGGATGTGGAAAACTTTCCTCCTGACACTGCAACTGGTGCGGCACTATCAGCTTTGACTCGGCTCTCGTGTCAGGTACCTACAGTAAGTAACATTCGCACTAGGAACGGGTCAGGTTTGTTCCATTTCAACAGCGCATCAAAGATGTTGGCAATGAAACCACTTCAGCAGAGTAAAACTTTTAATTACTAATTCCAATGGACAGGGTCACTAATGAAATGTGAGTTCGATAGTTTTACGATCGATAGCTAACCGGAGAGGTTGTGGCTCTTCAGTATCCGAGAAACTCACTTTTTCGTCATGAAGAGGCACGTGGAAAATGTTAAAATCTATCCCGAGTACTTTTTCGGGGTGAAGGATGGGGATTTCGTTGTTCTAACTGTGTTTGGAAAGCATTATAATCAAATTCGACTGATAAGATTAATGATGGAAAGTTTTGACCATAAATACATTTTACTAACCCTAACTTATACTTAATAATACTATTCCATCATGCATCTTTTGCAAAGCATCATTCCGAATGAGTTTTGTTAAATTTTTACAGACCCTTTTCCACGGCACATTGGCCCTATCGCTCCACTTGATGGACTTTTGAGCTTGCCTAATACCCAACCGCAACACAATTTTCGGATATCTACCGTCTAAAGCCATTAGAAGCTGTGGCCGGCTTGGCAGCTCAAAGGCTAGCCATTGAACCTCACACGATTCATCTCTTTGTTCGTCTCGGAAGGGTATCTGTTTTCTAATCCATCTTAGCTACTTATCTGCAGTATATGCACATGTATCGCATTTGGTAGAATATTAGGATGAAAGTTGAGGCATCTAGTTAGAATTTTCGTCGTGCGCTCAAACGTGACTTAGTTTCATTTTTCGCGTTATGAGGTAATGTTTCTTAGTAATCAAACGAAGATATCCATAGCAATTTTGGCACAATCAATTTATTATGGACTGAGTGATCCATTAAACGGCTAATAGGATTAAAAGAGGCCCAAACACCCTACACCATTCTCGCCTAATAGAAGATTTCAAAACTGTTGTTTCACGAACGTGCGAAGTGAAGTAACTGTTCATCATTGCTCCTCGTAGCTTATCGGCATCGTGCTTTGGAAAATGTACCACCTACAACAGCAGCTTGCGTGGTCCTATTTTAGAAGCGAAAGGCGATGAGCCTATTTTAGCCTTATTAGAGATGGTTCTGTACAATTTCGTTAATTACTCCGCCTAGGCAGTATCTTTGCTTTGTTCTTACGAATTAGTAATGGAACAAAAAAGCCCAATAAAGATGAAATATGCGCGTTTGAGCGAACGCGTTGAACAAAGATGACAGACGCTCCTCTAACCGATTATTTCAACTGGGTAGGGGGATGACAGAAGAAAAGTGGAAATAGACTCATTACCCCATACGAGTTGAAATTGGCTTGTACGAAGCTGTTGCTAGTTTCGATATTAAACTTGGAAGGATGGAAAATATTTGCGATAACAGGCTTTTGGTTAAGGTGAAGCTTTAAGTTTAGATTCAATACCGTCTTGTTCATTGTTAACTGGTTATTGGTTGTTTCCGGACTTTTTAGTCTACAGCAAACTTATTGGACAGGTCCATAGTTTCGTAGATGTATCGGCTTGATATGGTTCTGTATTTACTAATTTAGTCTTCAATAAGTAAGAACATATTTTGCATTCACTCCCGGTGTCACACGCCTAAGTTTGTTTTATATTAATTGGGCCGAGTTTTAAAAGTACGAACAACAACAACATGAATGGTAAAATTTCTGCCTCGGACACCTCTTCGGATTCGATTCTTGGACGTGCGTTGGATTTCCACGGAAGTTTCATTCCGCTTGCATTAGGGTAGGGTGATCATATCAGGCTAGTGAAAACCCAGGACTAAAAAATCTAAAAGGGAGCCGCCTCCTGGGGGATTCCATGAGAAACCGGCCGACCGAAAAATATGACCATCGTCGTCGATTCGAAAAAAAAAACTCTGCAGTTGTGTTCGGTTTATGAATCTCCATGATTTTCTCTGGCAATTGCAATATTTTAATACAAGAGCAATTTTTCAAAAGGGCGTAGACGTTTCTACGTGCATTAATTTCCAAAAAAAAATTTGGTCGATTACTCTATTTTATACAGAGAAAGAGTTACAAAGAATGAATACTTCTATACGAAAAAAATATACACTGAAAAAAATGGTGTGTCAGTTTTCACAAAAACAAAAATTTATTTTTTTCCATTATTATTTCGACTATGTTAGTCACATTTTCTTTTTTACATTTTAACGACATTCAATTAGCTAGAGATTGCTGGGTAGGGAAAGTTATGAAAATTAGAGCCATAGTACTCAAGTGAGAACAAGGATGTTAAGTAAACAGATCGGAAAATGAGAAGTGGCAGGATCATCAGAACAGGCTCAATATCGTACGGGCTTAATCTTTGTCTTCTGCTAATGAGGGTCGAGCTTAGGCAGCATAACTACGAATCACCCGAGTTCACTAGCATGTGTCCTGATATCGATAGACGTGTCCATCTTTACCGTGTCGGTTGTCACGGTAAAGATGGACACGTCTATCGATACCAGGACACATGCTAGTGAACTCGGGTGATTCGTAGTTATGCTGCCCTCATTAGCAGAAGACAAAGATTAAGCCCGTACGATATTAAGCCTGTTCTAATGACCCTGCCACTTCTAGTTTTCCGATCTGTTTACTTAACATCCTTGCTCTCACTTGAGTACTATGGCTCTAATTTTCATAACTTTCCCTACCCAGTAACTCCAGCTAAAATGTCGTTAAAATGAAAAAAACAAAAATTTATTTTTTAAAATTTAAATTGCAAAAAACCCAATTTTTTAAATTTTTATATTTTCTTAACAAAAATCTAAAGAGAAAAGAAAATATTTGAATGTGATTGCATGATGGAGAACATATCGGTACAAAAGTTTTTCTGGCAATAACTTTGTAAGTTTTTAAATTTCATACTATATAATATAATTCTTACTATATAATATTACAGAATATAATTCTAAGGATCATTTTAAATCGGTCGGGGTTAATCGCTTAGCACAAATCGAGTCGTACTTGCAAACAAACAACGTGAGAGCCTGTGCCGCGATGTTCCACAATGTGCCAAAATGTACCATGGTTTGATGATTAAACTATATAGTTGAATCATTTTTCGGTTGTAGCTTGCAAATGGTTTACAACATCAATATTAATAGGAAAGATACAGGAAATGTTGTGAGACTTTTGAAAAACCTATTGATATTGATGGAGAAACACGAATAACCTATGCAAAGGTCATAATAAAGAAATATAATTGTGCTGTTAAAAAAAATTAAAATATCTCGAGAGCTACTGCATTTCAGAAAATTTTTGTTATGATCATTTTGACTTAACATGGCATGTAGAATCATATTTAAAAATAAAATTGTATTCTTGACTGCAAATAGTATGAATTAAAAAAATATATCAAAAGTTGTTGTTAAGAAAACATTTTTATTGAAAGCTTCTCCATGATCCAAACACAATGACAAAGTTTTTTTCGACTTTAAATCGATAAACAATACATTGTTGACATTTTATGATGGGGTAACGCGAATAACTTTTTAAAAGGCCATAATTACAGGAATTAATTGTTTTTGTTGGTGAAAAATTTGAAGTGTCTCGAAAACTATCGTATTTTAGAAGATTTTTGTGGAATGCATTTAAAATGATACTTGGAACTATATTCTGTAATAAAATTACAGTTTTATATGTCAATTAGTATGAAACTAAAAAAAAAAAATATAAAGTTATTGTTAGGAAAACTAAATTGTCAGTTCTCCATAATGTAGTCACATTCAAAATGTTTCTTTTCTCTTTTGGTTTATGTTGACAAAACATAAAAAAAAATGTTTTTCGCGATTTAAATTTTTAATATAAGTTTTAGTTTTTATGAAAAATGACGCATATTTTTCAGTGTATATTTTTTCGTGAAGAAGTATTCATTTTCTGCAACTCGTTTTCAAATAATTTTGCTATATAAAAAAGAATAATCGAACAAAATAAATTGAAATTGATGCACGTAGAAACGTCTGCGCCCTTTTGAAAAATTGCTCTTGACTTGAAATAATCTAATTAACTATGGAAAATGTTTAGTCATCGGAGTCTAAGATGGTCGGTCACGATTCTAGAGATTTTCGGACGGACTTTCGTGGAATTCCTCCCCTTCGTTACGTCTCGCTCGAACGTGTTTGGCGATATACTTCCAGAATATTTTTCGTGAGAACTCGCAACCCGGGTACTTTTTCAGATTTACATACACGCGTTTCTTGCTAAACCACAAGAAGCGAAGATTTCAAGCTATTATTGGAGAAATCTGCAATTCTCAATTGAGCGATCGGAAAAGATGAAATATTTTTAAATTGTCTGCGAAGGACCCTCTTTAGCACTAAATGCTCGTCATTGAAGTGAAGTAGAAACATCAACGGTTCCAAGTAGCCTCCCTGAGCTATTCCTGACGTAAAAGTAAATATCTGGCAATCTCCACTGAAATCCATTACCTCTTGATCTGTGAGCTATGATCGAAACAAATGCAAAAACGACCATTATTTCCGAATTTCTCCATATTAGTAATTATCATATCGTGGTTCACTCTTTCAAAAGCGTGAGAAAGGTAATATAAGTTTGATGGCGACGTTCCATAGTACCTGTTATATAGGATGTTTGACATGGTAGAATAGTCTGTGAAGTGGTTCCAAAATCACCAGCTCGATACAGTGCTCAAAAATGATATTCCATCATAGTTATTGTTGTCTCAGTTATTTTCTTTTATGAACTGGAAACATGTTCGCGGATTTCCAGCAAGATAGAAAAGTTCCACATGCAAGAGATGTTTGAAAGATTCCGTAGCATTTCTCGTACTCTGCTTGAGAGGTAGTTTAGCTCGGAGTTCACGTTGCAGTTATGGTTGCGGTCGGCCGTAACTGCGACCTGGACAAGAGTCAATCAGATGACTTTATGAAAAAATAGTTAGGCTCGGAGGATAAAAACCAGGACAATTCCAGCATTTTACTCGACATCCCAGAGCACCAGGACAGTCAGTTCAAAATCAGGACCTGTCCAGGGGAACCAGGACGTATGGTCATCCTACATTAGTGTTACCTTGTAGCGGGGATCACTAAGGAGAAAGGACAGAGGATCAGTAGATGTCAACTCGTACACACCGCCTTGCTGCAACTCGTACCTGGGACTGTTAGAGAGAAAAATTGAATTCAGCGTACCCACCGAGCAGCAAAAACTTCTCGAAAAACAAATACGGGAGAATACAGCAGTAATACATCAACTTGGATTTCAGGAAGACAAGCCTAATCTAGTATGTGCTCGAAGGCCTACAAATACTACTCAGCACCATCAAACAAGATTTGATCGCAATCAATAAAAATAGTAGCTGTCCCAGCAGTGCACTGTGTCATTGCATTTTTTTGTTAGGGGAACTTTTGGCACTACGACCAATATTCAGGTTATACTAACTTGTGAGCTGAGGAATTTGAGCTAAAAATTTTGTGTTTATTTGCCCACGGCTTCTGTAGAGAAGCGATGTGTAGGCGATCTTTGGTGAACTGGTTGTGTGCTACTTGACGTTCCAGTGCCTTCTTTGGCCCAGTATTTGTTGTGGCTCATACCGTTTGCGCACTTTCGCCTATAGTGAATTTCGATCCTCTCCTTTCGTATCAGTTCGTAAGCTGCATAAGATAGGGTGTTTTTGTGAATAGCTCGTGAGACGGGCTGCCACCGATGCTGCAGACTTGCCATGATCAAAAGTCCGTTGTGAAGTGTTCCGAATTAGGTCACCCACAGGAGCTTTTTCCAGTTTATTCAGAATTTCCACGTTCGGTGTAGATCTGAGCATACTGCAACTAGCGCATTCTAGCCTTCCCGAATACGTAGTTCAGTTGGTTGTGTTGGAAGGTTATCAGTTTTACTGTAGCCTCTACCGCCAACACCGTTGGAGGGCCGTGCTCCTCTTCACGACCCTCCAGCGTTCTGTGCAGAAATTGTCGTTCTGATTCTGCACCAGGCGGAGGATGTTCCCATCGGATCTATCGATGCTGTCGGGGAAGTACCCGATGTAAAGCACTTGTTTTGCAGTTTGCGACGCTTCAACGGCTTCCAATGAAGCGCTTTCCCAGGGCTTGATCGCAGCTGTGGCATCCTGCAGCCACTTGGCTGTGTCTTTGTCTACACAAACGAATTCGAGATACCCTTGCTTCCGAAACGTGGGTATCAGATTGCTTGAGTGCTGCTTCATGACGATATCGAACAGCGCGCATCGAGTAGCATTCAGCTGTTCATGGCTGATGGTATTCACAGGGTACCTAACCGGAATGATGGCCATCGAGTACGACTTGGCCATTTCGGTACAGGCTTGGTGCCACTCAGTTTTAGTGTCTGTCTAGGATAACCACCCCACCCCCCCCCCACCCCGGACGACGCCGGTGGTTGAGTGGTAAGCGTGACCGCCACTCATTTCAGTTGGCCTGGGTTTACTTCCAGCCGAGGTCGTTGAGATTTTTCTGAGGTGAAAAAATCTGTGGTCAAGTCTTCCTTCGGAAGGGAAGTAAAGCCGTTGGTCCCCGGTTCATGAGTAATTGGATCGATATCTAGTTCAGATAGTAGAGTCACCTCTCTGGAGTCGGTAAAGAAGAAGTAGAATCCAACTTCTATACTTACTAACAAATATCCTCCTCCCGTGATACTTATGAAGTGCGCAGTAGTATATACGGCCTCTAGCAAAAGCAAGTATCGGACTAACCATTCCTTCCCTTTCCTTCCGCGATCTACGTTCGGACCTGGCTAGTCCAGATCGATAACGAAGTAGCAACTAGGGTTGGTCGCACAAGCTCAAGTTCTGTCTGGGATCCCCCCCTAAATCTTCTTTCGGTTGGGGTTCCTGCCTGCATCCACAATTGTTCGGCGACTCAGTGTCCGTCGAACGCTGTCGTTTGGCTGGTGCCTCCCCTATTGGAATTTTTGATAACTCTAGCGCTTCAGGGGTGTTGTGGTCATTTCTCAGCAGCCATCCATAGCGTTTCTTCGCCGCTCTGCTTAAGTGACGAGTTCCACGTGTACCTCTTGTTTTATTCTCGGAGCCCTTCGACCTACCGGTTAGTCTGCCGGATAAGTCTGTGCCCTCCTCGGTTACTGTCTGATCCTCGTCTTTAGCTGGAGAGTTGAGAATGGACAAAGTGCAGGACACAACATCCTCCAACGCGCCACTATTCAGTAGCTCTTCAAGTTTGCTTTCCGTTACTATGTCTTAATTGCCGCAAACTTCGCTGTATCGATTTTGTTGGCTATTTTCGGCAAATTTGAGACTAAGAGAAACGAAAGCAATGAAATTGAAAGACGGATAGGTAAAACATGATGATGAGTTATGTTCTACCATAGACCATGCGGTAGACTTGGGTGCAACGCCCAACTCCTACTCTGCAGAAGGCAAAGAATTCTTCACATTTCCTTTCGATCATGCCCATATGAGCCTGCCTAGTTCTAGTTTTCCGTTCTAAGTTTATAACTGATTCGCTCTAGAATACCTATCCGTCTTTCAATTTCATTGCTTTCGTTTCTCTTAGTCTCAAATTTGCCGAAAATAGCCAACAAAATCGATACAGCGAAGTTTGCTTTCCGCACAATCCTTATCCTCCTTCACCTCTATTGCCGTAATTTCCTCCAAAATCATGTTTACAGTGTTCTTAGTGTTTTTCGTTTTGTTCGCACGAATAGCTAAAATACAGTCAGCCCTACCAAAGTCCCGCTTGACAGGGTAAGGGTAAAAATACTGTGGGGTTCACTCTCGCACGTAAAGGCATAAAACAAAGATTTGCTCTCATCAAACTTACAATATTTTTGTAGTAAGTTTTCCAGTGAAAAAAATAAGCATAGTGTATTGATAATTGGCGGAGCTATGGCGTTTTCCTCGAAACACTTTTTTTATTTAGGAGGTTTGCGGTGATCACGATTGAAGATCAGTAGATCAACTAAAATTCCAAAACTCAAAAAATTTAATTAGTATGTGAGTATTCCTCGCAACTTAACGATTCCCGATCAGAAGGGCATAGCTGATTTATAACACCTGGAGTTATTTATTTTAAAAATATTTTGAAGCAGAGCCTGTTATAAATCCGGCTGGTTAGTTGTTAAAATAACAAAAAATAAAACAAAAACCTGGCAAATGATAACAAAATTGTAACAAAATTTGATATGATTTTATCAAAGTTAAAACTAAATGAGATATATTTTTTTCCAAAAGTATATACGTCCTCTGTAAGAGAACTATATTAGAAATAATCATCTAATGACAGTGACCTAGTAACAAACGATCAATTCATAAATTGATGGTGTCATAATAGATTATGTTATAATATTGATAGTATAGAAAACTGTCCGCAAACCACTTTCAATTCCGTTATCTGAATATAACTCCAGTTGTTATAAATATCAACCATAGTTATAATAGTGTTATTATTTTGTTATGCTCTTCTGATCGGGTTAGGGTTAGGTTAGAATAAATAATATTTTTTTCTTGCATTCGGGAACGTTTTTCCTAAAAAATCGCTGTTTTAAGCCCTAAACATCGTATTCAAAAATTCTTATCTACAAAAAAAATTATGCATAAAAAAGGAATCGTTAGATACGAGAAGAATTAATTTCAATCAATTGAAAAAAAAAAAGTTGAAGAAAATTGGTTGAGTGGTATTTCGGTAATCGCGATCACGCAAAAAACCATTTTTGGAAAAACGATATTTTGAGATAATTGAGCTTACAATTTCAAGTTACTACTGCTCTTGGTAGACGAAGCGCGCTTGGAAGCGCTGTAACTTTCGATCTATTTTTCGGATCGCTTGGGAAAATATTCTCAAGCTGTACTTTCAGATAAAGTAATAAAATTACAACGGGCAGCCCTATGGGGTTGCACGAACTGTAGACGTAGGACTATACTACTTTATTTTCTTAGTACATTTAGAGTAATAATAAATCAAATGTGTTTCTTATGTATAGTTTAAGCACAACCAGTCAACATCGAATATTACATATTGAACCAAATCTTCTTGGTTATAAGATGATTTCATTTGTAGTAGGTGATCGAATCGGATTAAACTTATTTGAGAAGATCTAAAGAAAGAAGGTGGAAAACAGTGACCGAACTAATTCTTTATAGCACAAGATCAACTTTTAAAAATTGTAAAAACTTAACGATTGTGTGTGGTAAAAATCCGGACCGGGTGAAGAAAATTTGTTGTTAGGAAAATTTTCGTCTTTGCGCAACGAAAGCACAGATTGCTATCATGCAGGTTATGCATGCAACCGCTAACAAACAGAGACGCCACATTTAAATCTGTGTTTCGGTCAACAATATCTTTTTACCATCTATGATAACTGAAACAGGAAAAAAAATCTGTGATAAATTTCAGAAAAATCTGTGAAATATCACAATATTTCCAATAATCTGTGAAATTTACATCAAAATTCCAAAAATCTGCCATCTGTGAAAAAGAATGATCAAAAATTGTGAAAAAAAATCTAGGATATTACAGAAAAACCTGTGAATATGGTAACCCTGCTTACAAATTAGATATACCTACACACCTAGAAAAAACCGTATAAAATTTACGTCTCCTGGCATATACGAGCATCAAAAATGACTTAGTTTTACGTTTGATTTTAATATTACATGACGTTGAATATCGTAAATCATGTAATTTTACTCCACATATAGCGTTTGTTCTGAATGGCGGTACGTGTAATTTTATGTCATTGCGCATGTAAAGTATGTGCTTTATGTAAAATTAAACGGAACACGACAATGTTTCCTCGTTTCATGAATTACAGTTTGTTAATTTGTGTCATGTTTGCAATTACGTCAACGATAAAATTCATATTTTTTGGTGTGTACCTACACATTCGCCTCAAACATTGAACCCAAGCGCACAAAGCAAAATGAGTCAACGCTGATGATATTGGGTAGAGCGAAAGAGACAACTAGTACCACGACACTACGTTAACTGTGTTTGCAAATCGAGCTCACATGTACAAGTGATTTTGTGTACGAATAATTATGTTCGAGATTGTAAGTAAAAGTGTGCTGGAAACGAGCACAATACAAGAGAAAGAATAGTGTTTGAACGGACAAGTTCAGTCGCGTGTTGGACGGAAATGGGTAGCGTACCTCCACAGCCAATGTAACGGGCTTCTAACTCAGATACACTGGCTGTGAAAACAAACAGTGCAGTGATCTGCTCCGCCTGCCGTTCAACAGGCAACTGAGCTTGTCCGATCCACATCCGTTCTTTAAATAGTCGATGATGACGTCATTCATAGAAGCGTAGTGCGCTAGGTACACAAATCTGTCATGCCGGACTTGAGAAGCGCTATCTGCTGTGTGTAAATGCGCGATATTTTGATATTTGCACATTATTTGAATTTTTAATGCAAAAATCAAAAATCTTTGGGTTTATCTACCGGAATCTATTCGTAGAAGTATTTCGAGGCGATATGCGCAAAAAATTTGAAAATTTATCGTGAGATGGCTGAATTATATGCGTTGAAAATTGGACCACTTTTAGTTACATACCATTTTTGCAGAATTTTCAAAGTGCACCCTCATATCGAAAACAAAGACGTAGTCCTACGTCAAAAAAATTTGTTTTGAAAAATAAAAAGGCATGTAACCCCTTAATTTATCAAGCCAAATTTACCAATTGTACGTGATTTTCCTAATAATAATAACAATGCTTTCGAAGTTCAAATTTAGTTGTTTCAAATTTTAGCGTTAACTTGTTGATTTGGCTCGATCGGAGCAATTTCATTTCGAATAAAATTTATATTACTTGGGGAGTTAAAATATGCTTTTTCACATTTTGCTATTGACATCTATGATTTATTGTAGTCCAACAGCCTACTAGAAAATCAAGCCAGTACCCATTTCTCGATCACTCCGATAGCACCGACTAATGAGTGAACTTAGAATCACTAAAACCACAGCAAAGCGCTCGCGATGCTTTAATATACAATTGTTTAGATTTATTTATTTATTTTATACTGGTCTTCGAGTTACTCGTACAGACAGCTCCTTAATTAATATTAATTCCATAATTCTATTCCAAACACTGTTCGCAGATCTGATTCATTACGCTATCGGGACACAACCAAGCTTATTTCAGCTCCTAATAGGCTACAATACGCTTATTGTGGTGGATCAAAAATATCTTAATCATATTGAAATATAGCTCATTTAGCCAATTATTAAATTTCACAGCTCACTGGCAGCGTTTATACTATATAGCCACCACTTCAAAAATGTCGTATCGCTGTTAATATCTTAGCATTATATGCAAATAGGTACCACAAACGAGCATCGTTAGCATCGTTGAGCATGCAATCGCCCACACAACCTAGTTGCCACCGCCACCAGTGCCACCGCCTTGTGGTTTGATCCTTGTGAGTCAATCGCGAGCAAGTTAGACGAGATATATACGCGCGTGTGTGTGATCATAATTTATAACTCAAGTAGATGTATGCAAATGAGCTTAATCACATCCCCAACAGCATTTATGCGGATCTTGCGGAAATTGATGGAACGTGTAAGTTGCGGGTTCCGTAAGGGATATATTCCATGTACAATGTATATATGGAACTGTTCAGATGATAGAGGAGTGATTTTGAAACGCAAACTCGACATTCTAATTGGCAGCTGTGTGAAAAGACAATATAATGTCACTAATTCGATTATACTGCATGCACAAATGCAAAAAATGAAATCTCATAACGATTATCTACCAATAATGGTTTCACTATCATTATTCCGAACAAACACTGTTCTATTGTTTTACACTGCTAACTAGAACAGAAAACAAAATGCCTGTTTTACCAGAATGTGCAACCGGGAACAGATTGAATAAATAATAACGACAAACAATATGGTGTTGGTTTGTGTGCGGGATTAGGGATCACGTTGAAATTGTTCATGTAGGCAGGATTAATAATTAACTCAATATTCGTAGAAAAACAACTAATAGATAACGATTCATTTTGACACATATGCACAGACCATTGTGTGGTAGTACATTCCGTTGCGAAAGTTGGCGTTCTTTTTTGGCAGATGTTATATTATATTTGTTAGATATTATTACGCAGATCACAAAGTAATCCACTTAGCAGTGAGATAATACATTCCTCATTTAAATCATATTCATAGTACACTCGTGGAGCACCGAGAGTAACTTTATTTTCCAATTTTTAATTGCAGTGAAAATTTGACTTCTTTTGCAAGATTTACGATATATTGCTGATGCCGAAAAAATTACCAGTTGCATTATTTATAATAATAATGTAAAGAATAAAAATATATTACAATATATAAAAATAATATCACGGCACTAATCATCTGTTACTATTCCCTACATTCCGTTTACCACAGAACTTGAAGAACACGACAGCGACCTTTTCCGGTCAGATAACAACGCTCTAATCAAATCAGACCAGCACGAACGATATGGAATTCCTGTATCAGTTTTCTCAGGTAAATAAAATGAATGCATATGTTCTTCCGAAGTAGGACATACAGATGCTGCCCCGTTTAAAACCCACCCCAATTACAGACGTCTGCTTCCACCACCACTCGATCCACCACCGTTCAACCGTCAGGGAGAATCTTGCAGAACTTGGAAACTTGGACATCTTAAAATCTGCTCTACTATAAGAACATGAGAGGGATACTCACAAAAATTGATGAGCTGTTCGTCGCTGCTTCGGATGTTGATCATGATGTTATTGTTCTGACCGAAACCTGGCTGAATGATCAAATCAACTCGCTCCAATTATTTTACTCAAGGTACTCGGTATATCGTAATGATCGCGATCCTAATAGTGCAGGAAAGACCCGTGGCGGTGGTGGTGTGCTCATTGCGGTCTCCAACCGACTCTCATCCAAACACAAAAATGACACTAACAATCTCGAACAACTCTGGGTAAATATTTGTGGTCCCTGAACTAATCTCTGTGTGGGTATTGTGGTTCTCTATGACGAGATGGAGGATGTCAGGGAGTTCAACTTTTCGAAGACTGACTTCTCTAGACTTCGTAACTTGAGCTTCAGCTTGGTTGACCACCCCTGGCTGCTACTCCGTTATCGATCTGGACTAGCTGAAGTTGCACAGAGAATAAGTAGATAGTTATGCTTGGGAGTAGCGAAACATCTTTCAATGTGCAACTCCTGGTAATCCTAAAGTATTGATCAATACCGGCGCCGGCCAGGCCCGAACGTAGATCGCGGAAGGAAAGGGAAGGAATTGTTAGTCCGATACTTGCTTTTGCTACAGGCCGTATATACTACTGCGCACTCCACAAGTATCACAGGAGGAGGATATTTTTGTTAGTAAGAGTATAGAAGTTGGATTACTTCTTATTTACCGACGCCAAAGAGGTGACTTCAACATCTGGACTAGATATCGACCCATCAAACTCATAGACCGGGGACCAACGGCTTTACTTCCCTTCCGAAGGAAGACGTGACCACAGTTTTTTTCATCTCAGAAAAATCTCAACGACCTCGGCTGGAATTGAACCCAGGCAAATTGGAATGAGTGGCGGTCACGCTTACCACTCAACCACCGGCGCCGTCAAACTTCTCTAGACTTCATAACTCACTACTAACAATCGAATGGGAGACTTTCTTGAATTTCGCGATCGATGTAGACGTTGCCTTAGAAAAACTTTCACTGGTGCTAAAACTGCTTTTCAGTATACATGTACCTGCGCCTCGTCACCGAACAAAACCAGCATGGTGCAACAACTCGCTACTTAAACTGGCCAGATTGCGAGAAGCTGCGCTTCGACATTACACTACTCAGCGAAACCCCATCACAAAAAGGGAGTTCACTCTAGCCAGTAACATCTACAAAACATATAATCGGTTTATCTACTCAAGACACGTAGCACAAACGACATCACTTCGTTAAAAGTTTAATAACATCTTTTAACGATGCCGGATTCACTAGCAGTCCTCGACCAAGTTGTAAACAATGAAATTATCTTTCTTATTTTCACTTACAGTGATAATACGATGCATACAGTGCCACCTAAGGGCGAAAATGCGAGCTAGTGGGTCTTTCTCCATGTAAATTGTCGAAAAATCCCATACAAACTTCTGGAACGTTGGTCCGGTAGCTAGACTTGTCCGATTTGCTTCAAATTTGGTGAAAGAACTCCTGATGGGACTAGGAATCGACTCAGGGGTGGGCCGACATGGGTCATTTCCTTCCTGTCACTCCAGTGTACACTTTTACGACTAATCTTCAACCAATCACTGTCGCAATCAGTGTTTCCCGCGTGTTGGAAAAAATCAATAATGTTTTCCGTTTTTAAAAAAAGGTCATAAAGCAAAATGTTGCGAACTATCGTGGCATAACCTCGCTCTGTGCTGGATCAAAGCTGTTTGAGATCCTAGTAGTAAATATGCTCTTTCGTGGGACCAAAGCATATATATCGAAGGACCAACATGGCTTTTTTGCATGCAGATCAACAACCACCAATCTATCCCAATTTTCATCGTACTGCATTAAAAACATCGAAGATGGATCATAAGTAGACACTATATACACTGATCTTAAAACTGCTTTTGAAAGTGTAGACCACTCTCTTCTTCTGGCAAAGATCGAGCGGCTGGGTGCTCCATAAAATTTTACAGGGTGGCTTAAATCATATCTCGTAGATTGTTCTCTGTCTGTGAAATTAGGAAGTAACGTGTCATATAGCTTCATCAACTTGTCGGGTGTACCTCAAGGAAGAAATCTCGAACCGTTGCTTTTTTCTTTATCATTCAACGTCGTTTTCTATGTTATACCCCCATGGTGCAAACTTATATACGCTGATGATCATACTCTTTCTCATTGTACGATCAATAGAGGGCTGTATCGAACTGCAGCGACATCAAGATGCTTTCTGCAATTGGTGTAATCGCAACTTGATGGCTCTCAGTGTGTCCAAATGCTCTATAATATCTTTCACGCGCAGACAAAATCCAATTCTGTGGAGTTACAACATCGCCGACCAATTGCTGCAGAGAGAGTGTCAGTTATCAGAGACCTTGGTGTACTCCTGGACTCGCAACTGGCATTCAGAAACCATTACTCTCACGTTATTGCACAGGCAAATAGAAACCTTGGCTTCATAATAAGAATCACCAACGATTTTACTGATCCATATTGTTTGCGGGCATTGTATTTTTCACTTGTTCGGTCTGTCCTGGAAGCTTCCGCAGACTAACTAACAGCAGGGCCGGCAGAATGCATGGGTAGTATGGGTAGTACTACCCACTCGAAAATTACCAAGGGGAGAATTACCCACTCGAAAGTTTGGAACAAACCAAACCTGAGATTAACCACGTATGTGACTTGCACACAAAATTCTTGCGTCTGAGATCCTCGATGTAAAACAATTTCATATTATTATTCAGATACAAATTTATTTGCTTTCCGTACGATATTAAGCCTGTTCTAATGACCCTGTCACTTATAGTTTTCCGATCTGTTTACTTCACATCCTTGATCTCACTTGAGTACTATGGCTCTAATTTTCATAACTTTCCCTACCCAGTAATCTTTATATTTATATTCATGAGAATACATTTTGACAGATCTACATTTTAAAACAAGAAGTTTAGATCGATAGACAAAAAATATTAATACAATTTTATTCATACTATGGGAAGCAGTTAGAAATATTTTTAAGAACAAGATATACAATTTTTATTTTTTCAACATTTGATTAAAAATTGAAACAAGGAGAAACAATCACTAGACAATCAATAGACTTTCTACAAAAATGGCAGGGAAAAAATAAACTTGTTGATTTGTGGCAAACGAAAAATCACTATCAGGACATCATGAACCTGTTCGCCGACTGACCTCCTATGGATTCGCTGGGAACTCTTGGGATAACATTTGCAGGTAGCTGTTTGAAAGCCTACTAAAAGAGAAGATATAAATAAATTTGGAGGATAGCCCGCACATTTCGGACTAGAACCAGGCCGAAGGGATTCATTTAACGGAGATCTGGCGCTAGAACACTAGGCGCACGACCAGACAACATGATTAATATCGCGATAGCCGTCACCACAAGCACAGAAAACGCTCTCCACGACCCCAATACGCCGGTGATGCGCAGTCAACGTATAATGATTGGATATGACCCGAGATGCCACCCGAAGGAAGTCGCGACCTTCATCCTTCCTTTTTAACTAAGGTTGGTTGATGCCTTTGGGATTCCAAAACTTTTCCCTTGAAATTTGCCAGTTTTCGAGAGTCCTCTGACAAGAAATACTGAAAAATTCGTTAAAGCGGCTCGATCTTTCACTAATATTACCTTCTAACGCCTAAGTGTCCGCCTTCTCATTACCATTCTAATCTAAGTGCCAATTTTCTCATTACCCGGAATAGAACAATGCGAAAGAACTCAAACTAATATTTGTATCAGGTAATCGGGAAAGATTTTAACATAAAGAATCTAGGTACACCCAATTTTCACCCTAGTGAGAAATTTTGGTTTTTACCAAATTTTCCTCCTTAGGGTGAAATATAGCATAGTGCTTTCGCATAGGCCTGCTAAGCCAAGACAAGTTTCGGCTTCACTTGTGTCTCATTGGCATAAACAGAACTTCTGCTCGAACGGGACATCACGTTTGATCAGTCGTTTGATTGAAACACATAGTGTGTTTTAGTTTTAAGGGATTTGCGTCAAGCCGGCGCTAATCTATTCCGACAATGTGTTAGTGTCGGTTTCTGATGAGGCGAAGCTGAAACGCAACATAGTATGAAATAAGGATTTGTGCCCTCCTGTACAAAGACTGGTTTTTACCAACAAATTTTCACCCTAGTGAGAAATTTTGGTTTTTACCAAATTTTCCTCCTTAGGGTGATCATTTCATTTTAAAGATTTTTTTTTAATTTAGCATTGTTTTTATTTATTTTGTTTATGTGACCTAATTTTGTCTATTGTATTCATTTAATTCTTTGCATGCATTCCGATCAGTTTATTATCTTATGTATCTTATTCGAATTATTCAATTAATTTATTTTATTCACTTTTTTCTAATATTTTTTTCCGGATCACACTTTTATTCATTTTCATAATCTGACTAATTTTGTTCAGTCATTCACTTTATTCATTTCATCTAGAACATTAATTAGATACAATATAATTACTTCTATTAATTCTATTACTTTTTAATATAGCTGATTCTATCATTTTAATAATTTAACTGCTTAAAAACAAACAAAATAAAAAATGATAAAAATACAGAAAACATTTTTATTGTGATAAAAATTCTTTATTTTGTTTATATTATTCATTCCATTCATTTTATTGATTTTATTATTTTTTTTTTATGTAAAAATTCAGCAGCTTCTAACACTGCTAGAGAAGCATCTATCTTGATCAAAACAGGTTTTTCGTGTTTCTTTACTCTAACACATTTAAGAAAAACGGCTTTGGAACCCTATATATGCGACAAAATAATTAGGTATGAAAGAGTTAATTTAATCCATATTATTCATATTAGGGTAAGGTGGGGCAAATCCGACCGTTGGGTAAACCCGACTCCCTCTGTTACCCTCTGTTATCGAAAATCGAAAGCACTAAGCGAACTAATATCAATGTTGTCATGTAGAGCATCGAAAATAATTATAATGGTGGTATGACAACATTTTATTAGTCTACATTGAGATGCTCAAACCTTATTGTTGTTTTTACAACTTTTGATTTTATTGTTGTGTATCATTGACTACAGGATATTTCTTATTGTTAAAGTGAACGCATAAAAAGTGTAAGTGGATTTAAATTCTTTGATTAAAGGCCTACAAAGTGAATAGATAAATTTAGTCCACCTTTTTCCTCTTTTTTTTTAATTGTATCGTAATGAAAAATGACGCGGTGGGGCAAATCCGATCTCTAAATAGTAAGATAAATCCGACCGCTTTTTTGCTAAGAAAATGATTATAAAATTGGAATATATTTTTATTGTTTTTTTTTAATTATTTTTCACAATGGTTCATAATTACAAACGAAAGATACAAAAACGTGATGAATATAGTATTCGTCTAGTAATTGCTCCGAGAAAAATGGGAATATCTTTACGTACTACTGCTCGTGATTTGGACATTCCAAGATGGACATTGAATTCCATTTTCTTCATGCTACAATTCAATAACATAACATTCATTGATTTATTTTCAATGATAAATCCATATAATTTGGGTAGTATCTATACTAAATCAACCAAAAACATAGGCGGTCGGGTTTACCCCACCATTTTTGAAAACAGCAAAAATGAACGTTTTCGTAAAACACTTGTATCTCAAAGTTTTCCCAAGATAGGAATAAAATACTATACATTGAAAGTTGTCCAGAAGTCTAACCTTTAATTTGGTATATAAAACGACTTGATCCGATGTAAAATGAGCATTTTACAGCCAAAACCATTTACTAGGTCGGATTTGCCCCACCTTACCCTATTTATTTTATTATTCCAATTTTTTATGGTTTCATTCATATTATTTATTTCAATCATTTTATTAAATGGTTAGTTTTTCCCAGTTCACATATTTTATTCAGTTTCTTAATTTTATCAATTCGGTTTAGCCAGTCCTTTATGTTATTGTATGATAGCTTGTTATCCTGAAACAATTTAATTTGCTCTCTTAATTTCATTACGTTTTAATATCGTCTAATTTTAATTTGAGCTAATTTGATTTATTTATTTTATTAATTTGATTTATGTTAATCTTTCTATCCATTTTATGAATAACTTTTTTATTTTAAATTTTGTTTTGTTTTATTAGTTTTCTTTAATTTATTCAGTTTATTCGAAGCGTTATTCGTGCACATCTCACATCTAGTTGCTTGTAAATTTAGCGTGTGATCGGCAAGCTAATGAATAATACAACAGTGATATGTGTAAGAAATGTCTCATCTCACTGATAGGTGGATTAAATCGGTTTTTATAATTACATCGCAAAACGTCTATCATTTGAATGTGAATCTACGTGGAATGCTGTTGTCGCCGATAACGGATTCTTAGTTCCGTGTATTCCCATCAAAGGTCGAATCGAGTACACAACGTAGGGCCCAGCTACCAGACGAAATATTGTTTCTCTCGTTAATCCGTTGACGAACCGGTGCCAATAACCGCGTTTTTCAGTTTTCATTAAGTTATTCATTTGTGTTTCTAACGCGCCGGGTATTCGTTTAATCGCAGTGTAGAGAAACAAGTCAGTTAAAACGTTGTACACTTCCACAGCAGGAATTTCTTATTTTGAATCGATTGTTTCGGATATAGTACAGCATGCCTCAATATTGATTTTTTAGCCATGGCGAATAATGTTAAAATTGCGGAAGATCTATGCCGGAATTAAACCCGGTTTTACACAAGGCAAATTTACATTTATGCATTGTGTAAAACCTAGGAAAATAATAGAACTGAAATATAGAGACACTTGGAGTTTTGGATGTCCTATGTGAACTTTCCGAGACCAGGATCGGTTTTGTAACAGCACTCATCAAGCGACACTTTCAGGCCTTTACAAGGAAACTTAGGGGAGGAAATGATTCACCTCTTTCGAAAACTTAAAGGCACATTAGAAGATGTTCCCTCGACGGGATTGTGCTTTCTGTAACATTTCTTCCTAGCGTTTCTCAACAGAATGCTTCAGTTTTTCTCCCTATAATTTATATGCTGGATATGTCGATAGTTCATTCGGAGTCTCTCCGCAAAAGAAAAAGTTTTCTTGATCCTCTCCGCATTTTCCACACCTTGCCTTGTTTCTACAATGGGCCCATTGTTTGTAACGACGGCAGTTCATACTCCGTGGTACAAAAGGGCGAACAAGTAGACGAGCCCCGTTCAAAAGAATGAATTTTGCAAGAACAAATCCGGCGAAAGGCTCGAAATGCTGATTGGAAATAAGTTTTCTTATACTCCTCAATTTATGCTGAACGCAATCGCTTGCATACCAGAACTTTCGACCCTGACTGAAGCGTAGGGATCTGGAAGGAGCCATCCTCTATTTCGCAATTAAGGCCCTTCTCGGAGACTACACCATCAATCTCTAATTCTAGGACGGGTACGTAGACGAAATACGAGTGTTGTTTTCTTAGATCACGTGATATATCGATGCTGTTAAATGGCTTGTCTTTGGTCTGATAGTAGACCATCCAGGGGCCGGTTGTATTAGATAGAATTTGTATCGAAAATGAGACTTATTATTTTTCCCATCGAAGAAATATTCAAATCGTCCTCCACAAAGCCTGAAAGGATGTCGGTCGTCGGAGATACCTTTCCATTAGTCAACACTATCATGCGGGCTTCAGTAGCCAAGTAACAAATTTAGTTTTACACTTGAAGATATCTTTAAAATTAGTTCCATAAAACCAATTACTCTACAACACTGCTTCAAGACAACCATAAACCCCTCTTAAGAGGAAAAAGGCCTATTCTTAAGATGGTTCTCAAGAGCATTTTCCAAGGTTTTCTTAAAACTTTAGGATCTTGTCAATGCATTCTTATAGTGGTGTTCAAGAGCTGTTTAAAACTAATATAGGGCTACCATAAGTCTTGATAGTTTTATGATATTCTTCAAGAACACTTCTAGTGCGCTATGAAACTGCTTTGTTAGATAGAGAGGTTGGTGTATAGATGAAAAGAATAAGCTTGGGAAAAAATATATCCATCATATGATGTTCCATTACCAAAATGTATACAAAGAAAAATCGATAATATAAGTGGCCAGCTTTTTAAGCTCATAATTGAGAAAATTTGCATGCGATTGCCAGTTTTCGATAATATGCAATATAAAAATCCGAAAAATTCAACGCGCCGTCAAACAGTCTCTAAAACATTGATTTTTATAGGAAATATTAAATCGTTTCGAAAATTCAATAGTATGTGTAATTGTTTGTAATTGTCATATTTTGGATTAAACGCGTGCATAAACATTTTTCTAGTTCAGAAATGCATTTCAATCAGTGAGAATTAGTTCAGTATATGAAAAAAAGTTATTATTTTGATTCTTATGCTAATGGCTACCATTTCGAAGCGGTCAAAATTATCCACAACGCCATTATTTGTCATTGGATTTAACTGAAACCGCCATAAGATCTTATTAAAACTAATTATTCTTGCTCAAGAGTAATAGGAGTTTTTAAAGATCGTGATAAATTCAGTTTTATTTATGATACACTTGAAGAAGAGATATTGGACTTGAATAAAACTAATAGTAATTTTTCAAGACAGAAAGGCTAGATGGAAGATCGCCATAAATCCAGTCTATTTAACATTGAAAATGTCAATGTTGAAATAAAAACGCCTATGATTAATTATTATGATAATCACAATCACTCCATCTAAAAGTTGTTGATTTATTTCAACAACGCATGTTAAATAGAGTTATATGAACAACTAACAACATCTCGCTATATGTGCAGCACCTACAGATTTGCAAAGTTAAATGATTGATTTATAATCATCGAGTTTGCTGTTTATACATGATTGAGGTACATGTCACGTCTTCTCCGTTAGCATACGTCACATATCCCGTCAGTCGTAACAGTTTGTTTGTTTACTATAGAGCGCTCTTATGGAGGGTATTTTCACTTCGTTTAAAGCTTTAAGGAGGTGTTATGGTAGCATTCTTAAGATACGTTATGCTTTAACAAGAATGTCACAAAACTATCTTTTGGTTTTAAGGAGGTTGGAAAGCGATGTCTTAAGTAGGGGCTCAAGATTCTCTTAAAGCTGCTCATAAGACTAATTACTCTTATGAGAAATGTAGTTTTTTGAATATTTCTTTAAGAGTTCTTGAAGCACTCTTAAACCCCGTCAAGCATATAAAACTAAATGCCCTTTCCATAAGCAATGTTAAAACCAGATTCACTATGTAATGCCTTGATAAAACTACCATAAAACCTAAAAAAACCAATGGTGTCAAAAAGCAATTTTTGGAACCTACTCGTTAAGATCATTCCAAAAACACTCATATTGACTGGGTTATAGTGAATTTCGCTAAACCGGAAGTCGCCATCTTGGAATTCAAAATGGCGTCAAAAATCGATCTTTGTCTACTATTCGTCAAGACCATTCCGAAAATACCCATATTGATCGGGTTATAGCGAATTTCGCTAAACCGGAAGTCGCCATCTTTGATTTCAAAATGGCATCAAAAATCAATTTCTGGTACCTACTCTTCAAGACCACTCCGAAAATACTCATATTGATTGGGTAATAGCGAATTTCGCTAAACCGGAAGTCGCCATCTTTGATTTCAAAATGACGTCAAAAATCAATTTCTGGCACCTACTCTTCAAGACCATTCCGAAAATACCCATATTGCTGGGGTGCGGGCCATAAGGAATCTTCCAGACCCGTCTCTTCCACCTTTCCGAAAATCTTCTAAGTCTTTTGCATTCAAAAGGAAAAACCGTGTTAATTGCGAAATCCGCGCAAAATAAAAACTGCCAAAATTCTTCTAAGTTCTTTGCATTTAAAAAATTTTTCAGAAAAAAAGCCTAAGTCGTTTACATTCAAAAGGACTTAGAATATTTTTGCAAAAACCGCGTACATCGCATGAGTTCTTCAAACTAATGAATGATCCAACAGTGATATGCTTAAGAAATGTCTCCTCCCACTATTAGGTGGATTGAGTTTTTTTTCGTAGAATTCAAAGTTATCCTTTAGTGGTAGAGATTTGAATATAATTAGTGGTGTAGCTTTACCATGTACTCTTATCATTGCAATGGAAATAAAGAAAAAGTATCCCAAGTTTGGGCCAGGTTGAAGATTTCTCGTTTTGGTAACTTCTTGGCTAACTCTTGACGCGATATTTCTCCCTATACACAAATCCGGATTAGGCCATTTTATTCATGAAGGTTACGACACACCATACACCGTAAGCAAACTTTCTTTGATGAAGCAATTTTGGACAAATTCACTATCTTGAATTAAGAAGCACGGTTTTCGATCCAGACGCTCAAATTTAATTACACCAGTATTGAACACCTGTTTCCAACCACTGAAGATAATGGCGATGATACCCAGCCTTCTTTCTTCTTCCACCAGCACAAAGCAAACAACAAGAGACGGTTATTTTAATCCTGTGTGCATTGTCTGAAGAACACAGAAGAACGAGATGAATCAGTCGCAGGGACAAGCTCCGTCCAAATATGATGCTATTGACTTCTGGTGCGACCGAAAAACCGCAATATGGAACACTTTAAAAGTGTAAATAGAGCTCTCGCCTGCAACATTATCCAATTCCATCATGTCAGGCATTCAATATTGAAAACGTTCATCAAATCGATCCAGGTAAAAAGATATAAGCAAGCTATACACGTGTGTGACCCTGTTTGTACGGATGATGGGAAAATCGAGGTATGGCTACACGATCTAGCAACGCGTCCTTGCGATCTGACCATTAAAAACTTTGCAATACGGATGGATAGAGTCCGTTATGGAGAATCTTTAGTCAAATTTCTTCCCAGTTATTTCTAATCTAGTGTTCGTCCCGAGAATGCAGCTGGACTTACCGATTTATTTCTTTATGAACCTACAATACAAAACGCATGGCTGTACTACTACACAGATTGTTCAATGCACATATTAAGGAAAATTAAAACATACCAGTTCTATGATCGGTGAGACATCATAAAAAAAGACATGCACAGGAACCGCTAAAGAAAACTCCTATAAAAAATCAAATCCACCCAAGTAACCAATAAGCATGCTGAATGCGTCTTAACAGCTTCTTGATAATAACTTAAGTCGTATTAAATGCTATTTAAAAGTCGTTTTTGGCAAAATATACGGCTACATTACTGCTGTGCCATGAAAATGCTTTTTTACTGCTGTTGTGCATTCAGAATGCTGCTTACTGGCAACAAGTTTTTGAACAGTTTTTTGAAAGTTGATTAACAATACTGATGCATACCGCTAATGCTAATATGCTGCAAGAAGCATCTGAAATGCAAATTTTATGCTGCCTTTACTGCATACACCAATGCTTGTTGTTTACCTGGGCAATACACAGTCTACAACGCCGTTAACTGAGTCAATAATTCGTGACTCGTTTGATAATATACCATCTTTACAAAACTCGTGTTCTAGTGCGTAAAAGATTCGAGATGACGCAGTTTGACGATACAGGTTAACCCTCTCAATGCTCTTTAGACTCTCTCCAAAACTTTATGATTACTAAATAACATAGAACAATGGATGCAAAATGCATAAATTTAACTAAAAATACGTTGACTTTCTTGCGAACGGCTATAGTTAGGATCTCAGCTAATTGTCGTAGAGCTGTCAGATCTACAGTGGATCATATCTAGTATGCAAAGTTTCCCCTCTAGCACATACGCTACACTAAGAGTTTTTTGTTCGTTTTCCGACGGTTATAGTCATATAACTTAATCTAGTTACTTTTTATTCTCTTCTGGAATAAATATAAGGTAAGAAAAAAACCTGAGCAACTCACCAACTGGATAGCAGTTTGCCACGTTTAATACTGAAGTGAAAAATTGTTCCAAAACTTTTCATCGTATCATCGCAAAGCTTCTCTCATCTGCATCTAATTTTGCATGAAAAACGCACGAAAATTCAAATGCATCCACAGTACTCCACTTAACCACACCGGCGATGGCGGTGCTAAGCTGAATAAATGCGCGATGATGGTAGACAAAAAGAACATTCCGGCCACCGCCGCCGTGTCGTGTCGCGTCGCGTCGTTTCACAATCTTCCAAGAGGGTTCGGGCGAGATTCTCCGCTTAGCGTGAAGACTGAACTGACAAATTGAGCAAAACTTTCCCCTGTGCCAGAAAAACCGCATTCACTTCGACCAGGAGGGTGGAAACTAGTGGATTTATGTTAGACAAGTTCATTTAATATGCAAAACTAATTAGAAGCAGAAGTTTCTTTTTGGTTTTTTTTTTCGCGGCAAAACTTACTTCAGTTCGGATTCAGTTCCATTTTTCTAGCGGTTGAGCAGAGTTGGCGAAGGTAGTTCCCATGTTTTATTTCTAGTGCCAAATGGTACCGATGAACTGGGTTGACTCGCTGTTTGACAGCTAGAAGTGTGATGCACGAAAGACGACTGATACTTAACTTTTACGTTTTTCTGGAGATGTTTGAAGCATGATGGCAAGGAAAAGTAGTCAGTGGAAGTTTACACCGCACCAGCGGTTAAGCTGAAGGATACCATGAGGGAACGTTGTAACACACACGTCGGATCAATTCTATAGCAACTACTAAACTCAAAATATTACGACAAATAATTTATTTCCAACTGTTGGTAATTTAAAAATATAAACATTTTTTACCGAAATTCCGAAACAAACCAAAGTTTTATTTGTACCCTCTTCCGCTGTGGATGTGAGCTAATTAACTTTAGCTCAACCGAGGAAACGTAAAATTCAACAAATTACGCAAACTGGTTCATCCTATGGTCTTCATAGAAAAAAAATAAATAAATTAACTCATTCCACTTTGTCCACGTCATCCATTCATTCAACTGCCGCCACCATCGTTTGAACCTACCAAGTCAGACGAGGTCGAGTGGGAGACCATTAGTCATGGATTCGACCCTTTCACGAGTTATTCAAAGCTCCCGAAGTGAAGAATTGTGCCAGGGGTCGTACACCAATTACGAAAAGTAACCGGGTGGGAAGAGCAGCTTTCAAACAATTAATAAAAAGGCGATTTTCTCCTTTGCGAATTTTGAGTGGAATTCTTCACAGCCAGTGGCGGATCCAGAGGGAGGGTGCTGGGGGTCCGGACCCCCTCCGAAATTTTTTAACTTGTTAAGAAATTTTAAAATAATTTCTATTTTAAATTCATTCTAAGCTCAAAATCTTTCTAAATCAAATTTAACCACCAAAATTTACTTGAGGATATTAGATATTACGTATCGTACACTGAACATTTCAAAATCGAAATTCCAGATCCCTCCGAAATTTTTTTCTGGATCCGCCCCTGTTCACAGCAGAAGGATAGAGGTTTTTCACTCCACCTAACCGATCAGACAAACGACGCTCGGTTATATGGAAGTAGGTTGAGAGGAAGTGGGATGAATATATTCCAACGGTTGATGATCGAGGGTAATGATATGATGAAAGAAACTATTACAGATTTTTACAGTATCTACAGTATAAATTTTGTCATTTTAAAAATCTGTGTGAAATTTTGAAAATGAAGAGAGGGAATGAAATGGGTGAGGAGGCTTCCGAAAAGTCCCGAACAATTTTGACGTCAGATTCCGACACTAATTTAGTGACAGGACTAAACTAGCACCGAATTGACGGTGGTAGCTTCAAAAACAAAAACATTTGTGTTTCTAAGGAAACTAATGGAATCGAACCATTTAGTTTGGGACGTCATGTAGGAGCGGGGGTTTGCTCAGAAACACAAAACGTTTTTGGACTTAGCGTCAATCCAGCTCTAGGTCAGTCCTGTCACTAAGTTAGTGTCGAATTCTGATGAGACGAAGTCGAAACGCAAATTCCGTAACTAATTTAGTTATAGGTTTTGTACCCTTAATGAGCAAATATGGTTTTAAAGATTTTTTTCCATAATGGAGAAAAAATAGTTTTTACCTAAAAATTTTCTCCACCAAGGAGAAATATAGCAGAGTGAATTTTAATGTAATTAGTGTACGGTCCCCAAGGGTAAAACTGGAGCTCGCAGTGACATTCTTTTTCCTTTGTCAGTACTGTTCGGAAGCCCTACCAAGGTACGAGGATAAAATTCGCTGAAACTTTAGCGCAAAAAAAAAGTTTTCTCCTCCGCAAGTCGAGTCAGTTCTCTCCAAGGTTGGCTGGAATAAAAAAAAACCCGCAGTAAAAACAAACGGATTGAGAGTTGAATTCGCGATTTGTTGAACTTGGCACAGTAAACTTTCGTCGAAATCATGGAACCTTATTTTGCCGCAAGTTCTAAGAATTATGTCTGGTTGAAAATGGGGTCGTGCAATAAATCGCATTCAACAGCAGTTTAAACCTTGCTTCCTTTTTGTTAAGTTGGAGCTAGACATTTGTGAGGGGTTTCGCTCATAAATTAGCTCAATTGTTCGTGCCCGTTTCGCTGGAAAGAGATTTTTGTATTAGCTGATATCAAACGAAATTCATTCCAGGTGATGAACTATTCAAGTTTCGCTTATTCATCTAAATCCAGTGCATTCAGGGCCGCCGAGAGGGGAGGGAAAACGAGGTGTTTCCCCCGGGCTCTGAGTTGTGCAGGGGCGGACTTTAAAAAGAAGGAAGATTTTGCCAAACACTCTTTCAATAACAATTTTTTTTGAAAATTCAGTAAGAGTTTTAATATTAGTATTGATTTCCTACAATTTGTATCATAAAGTTAATCAAAAATTATATCATTAAGTTTATATTACACGAAAGACTAATCAAAAGAAAACTTTGAAACTTAGAACGAAAAAACGATCTTAACCCGCAGTGGGCAAAAAGACATAAGATCTTTTTTTTGTAAATTGTTTAATAAAAGACTGAAATTTATTGTCAATTTCATACTTTACTATAATTATCTCATAGATTTTGACTGACTATTTTAAAAATTCTTAAGCGTTTTCGAGTTCCGGGTTCTCGAAATTGATTTTGATTCGCATTTTACTAGATATCTCGAAACTTTTTTTTTGCTTAAGCTATGCTGTTAAAATAAAATCATTAGTCCAATTTCTTATCTTTTCAGGACGATATGTGACTTCTATTTCTATGTCACAACTGCTAAATGAATCACCAATTAATCTATTAGAAGAAAGAAGAAATCTCAGTAATCTTCTTTTGGAGTGCTCAATTGGTCAAATAGGACTTGAGAAAATAATTCTAATTAATTCACCAAAAAACAAGAAAGATCATGAACATCCACGAATAAAACGATTCATAGTAATTTTTCGTGTTCACTTGAAAAATATTGTTAAAATACGAGAACTCGAAAGTTTTTCTTTCATCTTAAACTTTCTCAATTTAAATAAATTTATCCATTTTTTTGGCATTTCTTCATATAATTTCTATTGTTTTAAATTTTTTCTGTTTCCATTGTGTCATTTTTGCTTTTTTTGTATCTTTTTTCATTTCATTCAGGTTTTTTCTATTTTCTCTATTTATTCTTATTTTACACTTTGTACATTTGTATATTTTGCCCCATATTTTCCTTTTATATTTTTACCGTTTCTGTTTTTTTAAAAAATTTGTTTTTGTCCCATTTTCTCAAATATTTTCATCTTTTCATGTTTATTCATATCTTTCATTTTATCTTTCGTTTCATTTGTTTTCTTTTTCATGAATTTGTTCAATTGGTTTCAGTTAATTTATTTAGTTTATTTCACTAAATTTTTGTTTTCTATTATGTTTTTGTCTTGTTCTATATTTTTCATTAATCCTATTTTAATATTTCTCTATCCGCCTTTTTCCATATTTTTCATCTAAGGTCTCTCTTATTTGTTTAGAAAATTCATGTTTCTATTTTTTCATTTTACTTTTTTCATGTTGTAAATTTTTCTGTTCTCTTTATGCTGCCTTTTTCGTGATCATACAAAAAATTCTCCTAAAGATAGGAAACCCCAAAGAAAACAGGACAAATATGTGATCATGAGCAGTCTGTCAGTTTTGAAATTTATGCTTTTCTTCCGTGCAGATGTTTTCAATATTTTCCTATTTTTCTTTATTGTATGCCCCATTACCTTTAACATTTTGCTTTTCTACTCATTTAAACATTATTGAATTCCATTTTTTCTATTTAGTTTTTTTTCATTTCTGCCATTATTTTATTATGATCTTTTTGCGTATATTTCACCAAATTTTATATTTTTCAAATATTTACTTCATATAGATTTTATTCCCATTTATTTTTAAAGCTTTCTCTTATTTTCCTGAAAGGTAATATTCCTATTTTTTCCATTTCTTTCAGCATTTTATTTTTTACTTATTTAAACCATTTTGATTATATATGTTTTGTATGATTTGACTTTTGTCTGTTTTTAGGCAATTTTCCCTTGTTACTGTTTCTAGGTTTTCTTTAATCTATTCCGTCCAATTGTTCCCATTTATTTCTATATTTTTTTTTTATTAAATTGCGCTTTTACAATTCTAAATGAGTTCATTTAAAAATAATAACTTGTCCTCTTTTTATTTTTCATTTTTATGTATTTATTTCATTCTTGTTTTTTTATCATTTCGCCTATTTTGATTTTTTTACCATTCTTCCATTTTCCTGTTTTTATGCTTTACATTTTTTATTTCGTTGCTAATTTTTATATTTCAAACATGCTGTATTATTATTATTTTCACGTCTAGCTCAATGAACCCATTTCGCTTATTTCTAGATTCTTTTACTTTTTGTTGTCCCGTTTTTATATTTTTTGTTGTTTAATTTTTCTTCCTTTGCCGTTTTTCCTGTTTTCAATGCTCATGTTTTTTTTCATTTTGATATTTACCCGTTTTTGACTATTTCAACCATTTTGCAAGTTTTCTTTTCCTTCAATGTTCGTCTAATTTTCTTTCTCATTTCCTTAATTTGATTGTTTCAATTGTTCAATCTGTTTATTTTGGAATTTCTTCAAATTGTTTACATACTTTCAAATTTTATCTTTTCCATTTTCTTAATTTTGTCCATTTTCTGTTTGTTTCTCCGCTTTGATTTTTTTTTTATTTTAGGATATCGGTAGGGTTTTGACTATTTGCATAATATTTATCTTTCCATTATTTAATATGATTTTTTTTAGCTTCCTTGTTTTGTATTATTTTATCTATTTATTATTATTATTGTTTATTGTTAGGCTTTAACCCCGAGGTCATTCGCCTAATTTTGCGAAAAATGTAAGAAAGTAGGGGAGAGAGGGTAACAGTGGATCAGCAGGAACTATGAAACATTCGCAATAAAATCACAATGCATGATCGGAATCGTCTAATTCCCTCATATTTCACAATTTCTAATTCTTTACACGTGTTGCTATATTTTGGAAGAGATCTGATAACTCTATCTCTTTCAATGGATATTTGTTTGTTTTGTGATAGCCAGAGTAAATTTGCAATGATAAACATTATTCCATCTTTATGAATTACCATTCATTGAATAAATGTTTAGTCTATTGCTATTTATAGCAAATTTTATGCTCAACATTTGCCGCGAACAAAGTTTTTTGGTAACTACTCATGGTTCTGTGTGATTTCACAATTTTCATGAATAGACCCATTGGGTAACTGTGAAACGATGACGTTTGGGGAACAGTGATTTTTGTTTGTTTTTGTGGTCTGTCTCAAAATGTCAATGGGTTCCGATTTTCCGCAGTAAATACTACTCATATAGTGCAAAATTAGTAAATTTGGCCAAATTTTGTAGAAATTGTCTCTTATTTCAGGATTGCAGCTAATATGCATATATGGTGGTTCGATGTTACGCGATAATATAGTGGATTCTTTCGTAAACAAATGATTTTCGCCTCAATATAACTTTAATTTAAAGCGTTAGGATCATTCTTCGTCAAAACAAAAGAATAAAATTTATAAGTAGAATATTTCACTATAGACGACATCGTGTTTCATAGTTCCTACCCATGGGGCACACTGATACATTTTACCACCAACTGTTTATTATCCAAAAAAATGTTATTTCCCGTGAATTTTACCAGCTGGAAAAAATATATGTATTAGTTAACAACATAGTGGCACTATGTATCACTTTTGATTACACAAATAACATGTATTATCATCAAAATTAAATTGTAGAAAAAATGTGTTTCATTGTTACCCTCTCTCCCCTACATTATATTTATAAAGCAAATGCTACTATGTTATAGGTGTTCGCGATCTAGTTGAAATGGCTTCCTGTGAGGCATCTCCAGAAAGACTGTGACATGCTGCAAAAAAGGAAAAAGATTAAGAACCACGAACGGTTTCGATTGTTGGTTGTCCAGTATGTTCGTTGTGGTAGTGAAGTTCCATTCCAACTATGTTGTGTATACTTAGCTGTGCTGATGCAACTCGCAAGAAGATCGTAAAAGTGACACTTAGTGTAGTTCAAATCTGGTTGAGTAAATCGGCATCCTTGAGAAAGTTGAGAAGAGTTTCCGCTCGTACCGGATCATTAGATAGGGCTTCTCGTATTGAACCGATATCGTGGAGTCGGCGAAGTTCGTCCAGTTCGCGGCATTCGATTATTAAGTGCTCGATGGTAAGCCTAGTGCCGCATGAAGCGCATATTGGTGGATCTCCGCCGGCAATAAAATGAGCATGGGTGATTTTCGTGTGTCCGACTCTGAGCCGGGACAGAGCACGTTGTTCGAATCGTGACTCCCTGTCGATCCATTTTCCTGTGGTAACTTTAATTTTCCGGCAATGACCTCTAGAACTTAACCAATAGTTGTCGAAATGTTGTTGTATTTTATCCCTGACCAAGCGGTTGATGTCGGCTCACGGAACTTCCTTATTGATAGGTGTAGGACAGCTACGACCGAGGCATGCTAGACGATCAGCTTCGATATTTCCAGTTATTCCGCTGTGTCCGGGTATCCAACAAAGCGTGGTTAGTGGATCTAGGGAGTCTTCAATTGCCTGAACGAAAGGATGGCGGGATTCCCCCTTATCTATCGCGGTAAGCACTGAAAGCGAGTCAGAGAATATGACTACCGGAATATCTGGGGGTTTTTTGGTAATGGCCAACAAAATGGCGGCCGCCTCAGCTGAGAAAACCGAGCATCCCGGTGACAGTCGATGTGCGAGATCAGTTTCGAGACCATGTACTCCGAAACCAACCCGGTCATCCAGCTTTGATCCGTCGGTAAACAGTTTCATATGATTACTATATTTGCTTGCGAGTTTGTTGAACTCCGAAAGAACTACTAAAGGTGCGTCCCTGGCTTTGATCTTCTTTATCAGGTGGAATTTTATGTTCGGGCCGCGTTCATGGTAGTTTCGGCCGTAGATCCGGGGTAAGCTAGCGATCTCAGGTAACTCTTCACCAGTAAATCGACTGTAAATGTTCCTAGCGGTGTTTAACAGATAGCACTCGTTCCCAGTGGTTTTTTCCAAGAATCCAACAGCACGTTTTATAATGGCTATAGCTACGAACCAAGGAAATGGGAGAAGGCCCGCTTCGACGCATAAGGCCTCGGTGGGAGAGCTGGGCAGGAGGCCACCAGCACTACGAATGGATTCGTTGTATACCGGAGTTAGTGTGCGCACGAGTAAATCAGAAGAACAGCAAGTGAGCTCTAGTCCATATAACATTTTGCTGTTTATGATACTTTGGCTAACATTCAAGATTGTGTGACGATTACTCCGGTTGTGTCGGCTGCTTATCGTACGGATTAGTCTCCGGCGGCTTTCGCAATCCTTCTTGATTCGACGAAAGTGCGGTCCAAAGGTTCCGGGTCGGTCGAGTGAAACATCTAATATGGTAAGCTCCTTACGATAGCGTAGTGTCTGACCATTGAGGGTGATAGGCCGGTCAGTAGCGCGATGATGCGATCCGCAAAGGTGTGTAATTTCACTTTTGGATGTCGAAATGTTGAGCCGTGCTTCTCGGCCCACCGGCCGATAGCACTGACTGCGGCTTGTAATATGCGTCGAACTCGCTTGGGATGGGGACCCGTCACCACTATCAGTATGTCGTCTGCATATACGAAGATGTGGATTCCTTTAGGCAGGTACCGGTAAATGAAATTCATTGCAATTAGGAAAAGCGTAACTGATAATACTGATCCCTGTGGGACTCCAATGTGTTCAGGAAAATAGTCAGAGAAAGTACCGCCGATAGCGACTTTGAATCTCCGATTACACAGGAACTCCTGGATGTAATTACCTAGATTGCCCCGGATACCCCAATCGCGGAGTTTTTCGAGTATGCCGTTCAGCCAAACCGTGTTGTAGGCTTTAGCAAGATCGATTGCAGCGATATCGATGTGATGTCCTTCATTTCGAGCTTGTGTGATTGTCTCTCCGAGCGACCCAAAGTAGATACTCGTTCCTCTTCCTTGACGAAATGCGAATTGTCGATCGTCCAGTAGTTGATTATTTTCCAGAAAAGAGACCAGTCGACGGTTCACTGATTTCTCCAGAATTTTCCCGAAGCAGCTCAGGAGGCTAATTGGTCGAAAATCTAGCACCGAACGACATCCGGTACATCTTTTTGGTATGGGAACTACGAGTGCTTCTTTCCATGAGGCGGGGAATTGGCCGCTTAACCAGATTTGATTTAGACTGTTTAGTAGTGCTCGTTTTCCTTGAGCGGGAAGGTGACGTAGCATTGGATATCCTATTTCATCCATTCCAGCGGATTTTCCTCGTGCTTTTGTCTATTTATTTGTTTTTCTGGTTTGTTCCTTTTTAGTTTTTCTCTCTTCAAATTCTACCTACATTAAATTTTTTTTTGTTTTTTTTACATTTCTTACAAAAGAAATGTATAGGATTCCCTCAAACTTTGAAAACTTTTTTTTAGAATTATTACACTTCAATTTGGCTACTATTTTCACAATTTTGTTAAGGTTTTAATTAGGAGTTTTTCAACAATATTATACCAAATATTTAAATGGGTTGACAAAGCTGTATTATCGTGCAACATAAGGCCAATCTATATCGCCATTCACCTCAGATACAGAACTCCTATCTCTTACCTCCCCGCGGTGCCAACCGGGGTACAGGTCACCTTTTGCCGTTTTTGCTTAAACTAGAGACTGGGTCGGGTTCTATCCCTAACCGCTGTTAGTTTGTTCGGGTTGACGGATTGGAGTCCGTCTCAGTTTCGTTTCGAGCGGTGGTGGCATTAGTGAAGATCGACTAGGATCTGTGGTCGTATGCTGACAGAGAAGGGGGACAAGTGATGCGCGCGTGAAACTGCTACTGTATCCGTCTTGCAGAGTGAATCTTCGGTAGAGTTAATGGTTATTTTGGGCAGCTTAAAATTATTTCTTGGTTTTTTTATAGGTTCGGTTTGTATACAAGCCTCGATTAATATTTTTTTCAATAAATATTTGTTCGGAAATTAGCCTCAATAAAACATTAATCTAACTAGAATCGATGATCACGGGTCAATGCGTACTGAAAATTCGCCGCTTCTGTTTTTATGAATCTAATTTCAAGTTCCGTTATTGCTAACAAGCTCGTGCTGATGCTGTTAACGATCATTTATATTTCCCTTCAATGTTCAATATTATCGTTCGTATACGTGTATTTCACAAACAATCCGTTATGGAAAATAGGAAAAACTTTCCTTGATTTATATCATCTCAAGCTATCATTCCTCTTTGTCTGACACGTTGTACAGATCACTCACTCGGTAGTTTTCAACCCAATGAATACATCGTAGAGAAGCAATTCGTCTGAATACTGTCGCAATAAATAGTGATCCGGCCCATTAAGCAGATAAGATTAGCTTTTCTAGGCAATACTCCCACGTTCGGCTGTGTGGAGTTCAAATTGCTTTTGTCTAGGAAACATAGGATCCTCTCGGTAGCCGGCTACCGAGAGTTTAAAAAGAACCAAAAATTAAACAAGATCTTTTCTTTTTCGAGTGATCATGTACTCGAAAACCAAGTAAACAACTACCTAATAATCCATACTTTACAGTTCGCATCGCTTGCTTGGAACGAATCCTAGACCTTATACCCTTCCAAACCACCAACTCCACGACACCTATGGAAGAGTCTGATGAGTCGTCTACCTTCCTCTAAGTAGGCGGAGCATCAACACTTCCCGTCTACCTTATCCGTGGACGATGGGGATGGGGGCGGCCGGTAATGATGGCTATCATGCTGTTGAGGTTTTAATATGGGTCGGATTGGTATGAATTCCTGCTTACCACTTTCTAAGCAACTCTGATTAGATAATCAGCAGTCAAACATGATGAAGTCAGTGTGCAATCCGCCAATATCATCGTCACAACGCAAAGCAAAATTGTACCATATATATAAATGAACGACTCGCAAAAATCAATTGAATCAATTTTCTTCGAAACCAAAAAAAGTCAGCTACACTATCGAACAAACTGAGATGTTGTATTTTTAGAAGTTTGCAATGTTGTAGCTCACAGACTTGGCCGAATGTGTTGTTTCTTTAACGAATTCTAGATGAAAGCAGACAAAATCCAACCAAATCCATGAAATACCGACATCTGGATAAATATGAAAATATTGATAGAGGCGGGCAAGGTGTAGTTGGTAAATCGATTGCCTTGTACGCAGCTCATCTGGGTTCGAATCCCAACCCCGCACATAGTGTTAGAGATTTTTCAAACCCAAAGAGGCAAATGACCTTAAGGTTAAAACCTCTCCCTAGTACCAATTGAGGTTTTATGGTAGTTCTATAGTAGCAGATAAAACTTAGATTGCACTTGTAGCGAACTATAAAACTTAAATTGTTACTTGGGCTATGATCGAAATAAAAAAAATATTGATAAATCGGCTACTTTCAAAGCGACTTAAAATTTTGATTTTTAAAAGGACTATTCGATCAAAATTTGGTCGACTTTAACATAACGCATTTCTTTGCACGATATTCAACAAATTTGAAGAACCCTCATATGCCTGCGGGCAGAAAGATGCCGATTCACTTATTTTGTCATTTGCTCTACAGTGATAAAAGCGTTATTCAAGCTAGAGTAGCAACAGAGAGAAGTTTTGCTCGCATAAAGCGTGAATCCGCCATGTTAAGGACATCATTACACTGTCACCAGTGTAATGGCAACCGGAAGGAATAGTAGCGGATATTTTCAAGCATATGAAGCCATCGAAGTTCTCACAGAATTATCTGGATTGGCAGGCTTTCTGTAACTGTGGTTTGAAAAGCGACATTTTCGTTGCAACTGAGCTCGTCAACAAGGAAAACTATGTGAAAGAGTGCATGGAATATTTTCTGCTACCTTTCCTGAAGCACCACGATTGTTCCACGCTATTTTGGCCCGATTTTGAATTCTGTCATTACCGAAAAAAGTACATTCGGTCAAATCGTGGAATATTGGTCCATTGCCAAACGGAACCTGAAAAAGATCCAAAACTGCGTAAGTAAACTGGCGCTGGTGATCAAAGTAGACGAGGTGGCTGTACGGAATTTGATGGCAACAGTTAGAAGACGCTCAACCGAAAGTTTAGCTGAATATTTCTCTGAATTTCATACTAATTGGACTAATTGAAAAAAATAATCATTGTTGTTTGGTCAAATTTTGACCATAGACGGCGCCGCTGGTTGACTGGTAAGCGTGACCACCTCTTAGCCTAGTGAGTCTGGGTTCAATTCCAGCCGAGGTTGTTTTGGTTTTCTGAGGTGAAAACGCAGTGTCACGTCTTCCTTCGCAAGGGTAGATGAGTCGTTGATCGCGGTCTATGTGTTGATGAACCAATATCTTATTGTGAAGGTGACTGGATATTGGCGCCGGTGATAGGTACACAGTGCGAACATAAACGAAAAAAATTGACCGTAACGCGCTTTTTTTATCCACTATACATTATACTGCCCATGATCGCATATCAGTCCCATAAAGATAGGAAATCCCATAGAAAACGGGACAACTATGCGATCATGGGTAGTATAGCAGAGAACTAGTTTTTCCAACAGATTTCGAGCTTAACAGTTTCTGAGTTCGAGAAATCTACAATGATGGAGGGAGCCTATACTTTTTCTCTACAGGCCATTACAATAATATCTTAACAATTCAAATGTGTATTAGTCCATGATTTTACCCAAATATTTTTCTTTGTAACCTAACCTGGAACGATTAATTTAAAGTCAGATCCTATCAATACATTGCTGTTTCTAGAAACAAATCTCCGAATAATACAAGGAACGTGCCACTCGAGCCAATATATTCTGACTCCTCAGATTATCGATCCGCTACAAATAACAGGTCGAATGAGTAAACGTAAGTGATCTTATAAAACTATATTAGAACCTAAATTAATTACATTATATTTATTTCAACACCCAACACGTTCACGTCCCATTTAAGACGTGGTTAGTGAAAATTGGTTCAGTCATCACCGAAGTGGCTTTAGTTCTGGAATATGTCCCGAACCCGGTACTTCCGGAATTTTCTGTACTGGACAATAAATTTCAGGAATCTTTGATTCTGCGAATGGAAGTAATTTGTAGTAATTCATTTCAATAGATTTTTAACCGCGGTATTACGAGAAATTCCTACATCACCGCAATAACCAACCTGAAACCTCGGAACCAATAGTCAGATCTGAATGAAATGCAACGGCAGTCAAGAGAATCTCGAGTCGAGAGTTAAATTAAAGTTCAGAGATCGAACAATTTCATGGACCAAGTGATGCTCCGAGATGGAGCAGAAGAAAGAAGCGCAATTTTCGGCAAAAGCGACTCATTTTTTAATTATGCTGTCCAAATCGGGAAAGATTATCAGTGGTCAGTAGGATCGTAGCATATTGCTCAGTTGCGAAAACTGTCGAAACAGAAGGTCAAGCTCCGCAACGGAAGGTTAGTACCAAGAGCAAATAACCCATGGGAATGGACTTGCGAAATATAAGTACAATACATACGTTCAGTTCTATAAACCCTTAATCAACTCGAAACATTGGGGCTTTTCGATGCAAAAGGAAAATCCTAATTAGGCCATTACAAATCTTTTTTAAAAATTATGTCACCCCCCCCCTTCAAAATCGCTGAAAAAATCAGGGGGCAAATAATTTTTTTTAAATAATCAGAATTCAGAAATTTTTAATTTTATAGAACAACAACAGCTTCCATAGAGTTTTGCTTTTCGTCACTGAAAACTATTATGGTAGTTTTAGAAATTACCTTCCCATGATAATTTTTCTTTTGACCATTCTCGGGTAAATATGAAGTTTAAATGAATCCGTCAATCCAGTCCAACATCAAATAAAACGTTTGCTGGTCGCGGAAGGAAGGACCCGCCAGTGTATTATCAAACAAATATCTCATGGAAAGGCTAATACTGACCGACTTCTGAATCGATTCCATTTTAAACGCAACAGTCGATAGAAACAGAATCGATCGTTGCATTCGAAAATAATTTCGATACGGAAACAATCTGAATTCAAATCAGACTCCTGGCGTTTTATATGTGGTTCAATATTCAATATACATGAGCTTTACCGAAAGGTTTTTGACATTTAAAGATTTCATATGGGATCGTTCATACCGTATTTCCGCAGCCATATGTGCGATTCATATGAACTTGACCAGATCAAAATCTGCTATTAAACCTTCCATTTAAGACTAAGCTTGTGAAAATCGAATAAGACGTTTTCCAAGAAGCCGAAGAGACTTTAATTCTGAAATATTCCAAGAACCAGAAACATGCGAAATTTTCGAGATAGACGCTGGAATCAAAAGGACTTTGCCTGGCCATCAGCGGTCAAGAATGCTCTAGCAAAGCTAAATATAGATCTTACAAATAATGGTATTATCGGCACTTACCGCAGGGAGAGCCGAGAATCCATTATCGTTGTCAATTTTTGTAGCCTTGGAGTAACCGGAAAGATGGACTGAAAAGTGTGCGAGGATATATCCACAGCGACCTCCAAGCGATCTGGTATAGCATTGATAACAGGACACGGTTTGAATATGTGGGAGATATATAAACGAGTGAAGTTGGAAAACACCGCTCTTTCACAGGATGGTGTCCGTCGAGGAACTTGAATTTGAGGGTATCCTCTTCAACCTAAATGCGAATGAATTCACGGCACTACTAACAAGGGCGTGTATTGCGACCATACCAAAGGATGGGAAACCGAGAAACGGTCCCCGGGTGCAATACGACGATTATCGAGCCCGCACATAGGGTTAGAAATTTTTCATAAGAGATTTTTCTAACCCGAAGAGGCGAATGACCTTAAGGTTAAAACCTCTATAATCGAAATAAAAAAAAAGTTGCCTCCGAGCTTGGAGAAGAAGTCGGAGATCACTTCGGTTTCTCATCTCGCTCAGTTCAGAAGCTAGAAATCGCTCCGCTGCTATAGCAGGGCAAGTAATCAAATTTACTCGACGCTTGGTCTATTTGCAAAGGCAAAAATTGATTCCTTCTACCTAGTGTATATGACGGTGCGGGCAAACTGTGTTGCTGTTGACTACTCGAAATGTCCGGTAAGACCATCAATACGTGAAGTGGAGCAAATGTTGAAGGTGAACTTGAAGTTCAACGTAGCTTTCGGTACTTTATGCGGTGCAATTCCACCATTTACGTCATGCGGTACTGATTATGTTAAAAAACATTAGTCAAGCAGAATCATTCGCTTCCCAGAACAACATGAAACACGTCATCGAATGTAATGACATTTTATACAGTATCCCAACGTATATAGATGTTGACAGTATTGAAATAAATATACATGACCTGGCACCACGTACTAGTTCCTCCACTATCAAACAAATCATGTCAAAATACGGAGAAGTGAATAGTGTTAAGGAGGATACTTGGAGGAACTTCTTCCCAAGACTCCACAACGGCGTTCGTGTGGTGAGAATGCGTCCTACAAAACCTATTCCCTCTTACTTGACTTTCACATGCAAATCACCTCATGGTGTTGAATATTCTCAACGAACACTAGTCACTCACCTGTCAATATTGTGATCATCCGCTACACCACGGGAAACCTTGCGACTTCTAAAGAAATTCCACCTGATACGACCAAAGCCGGTATAGCATCACAACCACAACCAGTTGGTAAACCAACGACTGCAGACCGGGCATTCACAAACCCCAGCTCAACAATGATCGGACCCAGTACCACTAAACCAACTGCCATTACCAACATCGAAGTAACAACGATTACAGCAAATGTTTCCAAACCAACAACCAACACCACCAATAAGGAATCTAATTCCGATGAAGAAGGATTTACAATAGCGACCCGTAAGCACAAACAACAAATAAGAACATCCGACGATGAGCAAGATGAATGCAATACCGATGACGACATGGACGTAAACGAAAACGCGAGAGAAGTCGGACCAAATGACCCCAAAGGTGCGCTCCACGGCTCAGAACCGCTCTCAACAAAGCAGTCAAGCTGAAAAAGAAAGCATTGCCACAAAGCCAACGCGAATTTCCATAGGAGACACCTACAAAGTTGGCATAACCAAGGTAAAAGGCTCAACTGCATCACCTGAAAGGTGCCCGGAGAAGATGGAGGTCACCATCGAAAGGTTTTCCCCACAACATGAATCTATTTTCGCCGTACAGTGAGGAGGATGATCACAAAGACGAAGATCGATTTACCAACAAACAGCTGATCGAGATGTCGAAAGCCATAAAAGTGAAGCGATACATGAGAGCCCGGATATGTTCAAAGCGATCCGATAATTGGAAGCGACAAAAGCTGATGTTGCTTTCGATGCCGGGAAAACATGGAGATCTTTCAGCGTAGTCAATATATACCTTGGTAATGTTAGAGAGAGAGAGAGAGAGAGAGAGAGAGAGAGAGAGAGAGAGAGAGAGAGTAATCCTGAACAAGCTAACGAAGTACGCGGACCGTAAGAACGGCATGTCATGCAATTCGGCTTCCTTATAGGCAGGTCTACAGTGAATACCATCCAAACGGTTGTGGGAGCTGTGGAGACAGCAGAGATAAGGATATCGTTATTGCGTGGTGGTTACCTTAGGCGTGAAGAATGCTTCAATAGTACTAGCTGGGAAGCAATCGCCCATTCGCTGTACAGCATGAGAAACCCTGCAGGATATTATAGAGCTACTTTCAGTACCGAACACTGATCTACGAGACAGACAAAGGAGAATCACAACTACAACTGACGTTCCTCGACTCGACGCTGTGGAACTCAGTGTACGATGGAGTATTGAAGCTGAACCTTCCCAGAGATATAACGATTTTCGGCTTCACGTATGATGTGGTGTTCCAAGTAATCGGACAATCGCTAGAAGAGGAGACACTCGACACGGAGACGATTGCTCATCATAAAGCAGAGTTGGTGATGACTAGCAGCCGAAAGACAGCAACAGGCGAAAATCGCGGTCGGAGAATATATCATCGACTTGAACTTTTAAAGTCATGACGATTATGTTAAGGGGAAGGCTGCGAGAGCAACCACAGCTTTGCTTGAGGCGCCAGTGTACTTGGCACCACGAACCAGCTGGAATCGCCGGACCGAAGCATGTGAGCAGACTAGTTTCACCATCAGGGACAAGATCGAGTAGGTCGAGTGAAGCACCAGCGGTGGGTCATCGAGTTTTCAACGAACCAGAAGCAGCGAACCAGAAGCTACGCTCCATCCGGTATCGCCGAACCGTGCTCGCCAAGTACTGGTTGGCCCGTTGAGTAGGATGCATCGGTATCGGGAGAACTTCCGCCGAGGAATTGAGATGGCTCGCGAAAACAGGAACTAAATGGTTCACAGAAACGGGAGCCAAATGGCTAAAGGAAGTTCACCGCTGCGATTGACCGAATATGTGTTCGGAGCTAAACCGCTCTAATGTATCATTTTGTCTTAAGACTGAATCAGCCTCTCCACGATATAACGCTTCGATGCAGTCTCGTGGAACAAAAGGAAGGAAGAAAAGTAGGAACTGTTAGTAGTGGTTAGGCACAAAAGTGAGTCGAACCTAGGGCCAATGTACTTTTGAAGCTATTTAACCATACTATAAAACATACAGACATTTTCAGATATCGACGAACTGAATCTAGTGGTATATGACACTCGACACTCCGGGTGTAGCTTAAAAAGTCGAGTTTCAGAGTGATTGCACAGTCTTCCTTATATGAAAAAGGCAAAAATGAACTGATAATTGCTATACATTTCATAAATCCGTACGATTGTAAAATGAATTTCTCTGATGTGGCTACCTACTGCGCAACAAGATGGAGAAAATGCAAAGATTTTGAAGATGTACACGGAACCGAGCCGAATTACTATTATGTACCAAACAAACAAATCTTCAAGCACAAGCGATAAACCAAAGCTGATGTTTCCACTAGAGTTCGAAAAATTATAGTATGTACAGGATGTACGTTCACCAGGCTACTGTATACGAAATACGCAATAGAAAAAATGTAAGAGAAAACCATATCTGAGATAAATAAATCCATTGACGCACACTTTACCTTTGGATTCATTCCAGAATGTTTTCCAAAAGTCCATAAATGAAATGTTGGAATCCTGTTTCTGTACATTGTTATCAAGCAGGGTCATCTTTGACCGATTTTCATGCCTTGTGTGTAAAGTCGGTCCATGTGCCGCCACGACGGAACGAAAACTATTCAAGGAACCAAAAGTTAATACCTTAAAGTACTCTTAAATGTTTACATTAAGTTCTTAGAGAACTTTCAAGCTTTTATTGGGAATTTAGAAATTGCACTGTTCGGAAAATTAATTAAAACGAAAACTTTAGCATCCCTTTCTTATATGAACTTTTGATTGATTCAGTAATATTTGCTTGAATTTTTCAAGTAAAACAAACAGCAACCTCGCTACACGAAATCAACCTGCGGAAACGTCCACGAGAACAATCGAAAGAAAATGTAAAAAGAAAAAAAATATGTTTATTAAAATAAATATTTATTTTTTGTTTGCCCCCCCCCCCCCCCTTCAGAAAAAAATTTGTGCTTGGACATAATTTTTAAAAAAGATTTGTAATGGCCTTATGGAGTATTCTTCTAAATGTGTGTTATAGGGTATGGTATACCGATTTGAAATCAACGAGATCGATCCTACGCTGTGTTGCATCACAGTCAGCCACTTACAACGCTTTCTCAGTGCCGAAAGCCAACCATATTAAGATTGGGCTACCTGCATAAATACGATAACGACTGTTTAAACGAAAAGATCCAGTTATCGTGACACTCAATTCACACACTCTAAATACTTCGTGTTTAATTCGACGATGTATTTTGCTTATGCCTTCTGTTAATATAATTCCAAACCGGGGGTTAACCATTGCCTCTTATTTCGGGATTATGGGCAAATCGTCATTCGATTCTTCGTGATGGGAAAATCATCCAGAAGGTAGAACGGTTTCCATTGCCAATCTCGGCCACAACAAAACTTACGCAGTAAACCATTAGCAATCAGAGCTACACACACACACACATTTGTGAAGCAGGATTACGCTTCGGAAGGGAATTAGATTCGCACGGAAATCGAAAGATGGGTTCACTGAAAACGGATATTCCGGATGTCTTTCGTCGTCGTCGGTTGATGCCCGAGGGTGGCAGTGTCTCGCTACACACATGCTGCTGATGCTGCTGCTTATGACAAAATTCTACCGGCATCATCGACATGGAACGGAACGAAATATGTTTCAACAAGAAGCGTAATGTGGACGTACGATGAAGTTTGTGGTAGGTAGGACCGTGTCCAAAACCAAAACCAGGACAGCACTTGGAAGTTGTGTCGGAGCGGAGACAAGTGCTTGTTGTTGTTGTTTTCGCAAAATGCTAATAGGGACAATCTCGGTATTCGGCCCACTTTCCGCGCCTGGATGGCGAATAACGATAACCGTTAAGTTTTATTAGGAGCCCCACTCGACAATCATTAGGTGGTTCTGCTGAGTCGGGGTTCGGTAAAGGTCTCTGTTAGCTCATATTTTCGGTACGTACCCTGGCATGGTCGACCGTAGTCAAAAACTACTTATTCGAATCTTTTGCCGGAGTGGTTCCTGTTGCGGAAATGCTTGATCTATTTGACTTTGTGATAAGCATGGTATGGATAACACCAGTTTACAATTTACAATCATTACACTTTCAAAGAAGCGTTTCGATTTTTTTTTCCAAAAACGGGTTAATGCGTTCTTTTTTTGCATTTTGCTCTGTATCTCTATATTTTATGAAAAAATCAATGATATGAAATGAAATCTACATATAATTCGAAAGGTGCTGATTTACCCTTCCCATAAATATATACTATGTATATATCAAATTCAGGGCCGCCGAGAGGGGAGGGGGAACGTGGTGTTTCCCTCTGTCTGAAATTCACTTTCTATTTTATACTTTACAACAATTATTTCATAATTATGACCAGCTATTTAAAAAATTAACTTAGTTAAAGTTGAAAGTTCTGGGCTCTCGAAATTGATTTTGATTCGTATTTTACTAATTAATTCGAAACTTTCAATCTGTGTATGGGTTTCAAGAAAACTGTTTTTTTTAATGATTAGTAAAATGGCGATTTTTTATTTTTTCAAGACGACATGTGACTTCTATTTCTACTTATTTCAATCCGACGTGGCTGCTAAATGAATCACAAAATAATGTATTATAAATAAGAAAAAAACTCAGCAACCTTCTTTTAGAAAGCTCGACTGGTCAAATATGATTTGTGAAACTAATTCTGAATAACTCCACAAATCAAAAAAGAACATGAAAATCCACGAAGAATTCGATCCACAGTAATTTTTCGTATTTTTGTTTAAATACGAGAACCCGACAGTTTTTGCCATTTTTAACAAGCTTTCTCAATTGGGTCATTAAATGCGGAAAAAAATCTTTTTTTATTACATACATCGATAAAGCTGATTTTCGTGATTGCAAAAATGTTTTTTTTCCAAATCAGGAAACGTGAAAATAATATTGAAATTTTAAATAAAGAAATATGTTGACAGTCTGGATTTGACACTATCAGAAGCATTTGACATATCGAATTTCACGACAAATGATGCCCTGTCAGAAAAAAATTAATACATGTGTTCCCGGTTTTCCCGCAGGGTTATTTTTATTTGACATAAACACCATTAATTGAATATAGTTTTTTTCATTTTGGGTATTGTCCTAATAGGCCAGATGTAAACAACCGCAGTTCTCCTATGTATGGTTGCCAAGTTTACATAAGATTTATTTTAAAAAAACAAAAAAATCGTTTTTACGTATTACAACGAAATTTTTTTGAAATAATGTTATATTATGTATATTGGACCTAAAATTTATCGAATGGTACGGAAAACTATATATAGCTTAATGACCCAATTTAAATGAATTTTTGCATTTTTTCTTTTGTTTCATATTTGCTTTTTTGTTTCTTTTTCCATTTCATCCAAGTTTTGTATTCTTTCTAGTTTCTTCATTCAATCTTATTTTACTTTTTTATATATTTTGCCCCATATTTTTCTTTTCCTATTTTTACCATTTTTGTATCTTTCTTGAAATTTGTCCCATTTTTTGCATTTGTTTCAATTTTTCAAATCAATTCATCTTTTCATGTTTTTTCCATTTTTGATATTTATCAATCGTTTTATTCGTTTCTTTATTTAACTCAAGTTTTATTTTCTATTATTTCTTTGTATTTTTTCATATCTTCCAATAAACTTATTGTAGTATTTCTGTATCCTCCTTTTTTCCATATTCTTCATTATAGGTTTCTCTCATTTAATTTTTTTCTATTTTTTTTTGTTTCAATTTTTTTTGTTATGAAATTTTCTGTTCTCCATTTATCAGTTTTGAAATTTATGCTTTTCTTTTGTATGGATTTTTTCAATATTCACCTATCTTTGTTTATTGGTATGTTCCATTACACTTAGCACTTTCTTTTTTTTACACATTTAAACAATTTTGAAATGGTTTTCTATTTTGTTACATTTTTGTGGATATTTTTCTTATTACTTTATTTTGATCTTTTTTTGTTTTGTGCATATTTTCGGTTTTCCATTTCATCAAAATTTATTTTTTCCGCATTTATTTTATTTATTTTTTAAATTTTCTCTTGTTTTTCTTCACGATAATATTCCTGTTTTGCCTTTCTCATATAGAAAGGTTATGCAATCACTCTGAAAAACGTCAACCTAATCCCGGCCCGGAGGGCCGAGTGTCATATCCCATTCGACTTAGTTCGTCGAGATCGGAAAAAGTCTGTATGTGTGTGTGTGTGTATGTATGTGTGTGTATGTGTGTGTATGTGTGTGTATGTATGTGCGTATGTGTCAAATAATATCACTCATTTTTCGCAGAGATGGCTGGACCGATTTGCCCAAACTTAGTCTCAAATGAAAGGTGCAACCTTCCCATCGGCTGCTATCCAAAAAAGTGAATCTTCGTCAAATTTTTTTCGTGTTTGCATCAAATCTCGACGTTTTATGCACCTTGAATACATTTAGCATCAAAAATAAAAATTCTATTTTTAATTTTTCCTATAGTTTTTATGAGAAATTTCTGTGTGGCCGCACTCTGAAACCCGTAATTCCGGAACCAGAATTCCGATCGATCCAAAATGGATCGATCGGAATTCTGGTTCCGGAATTACGGGTTTCAGAGTGCGGCCACACAGAAATTTCTCATAAAAACTATAGGAAAAATTAAAAATAGAATTTTTATTTTTGATGCTAAATGTATTCAAGGTGCATAAAACGTCGAGATTTGATGCAAACACGAAAAAAATTTGACGAAGATTCACTTTTTTGGATTTTGCACATTTTTGCCTTTCTCATATAGAAAGGTTATGCAATCACTCTGAAAAACGTCAACCTAATCCTAATAATAATTTTTTTTTTCGACTCGCATAAGGTTTCTGGATTTTGACAGGGGCGTAGTTGATGGTTTACGGAGAGGGGTTACACCCCCCCTCTATTGTTCACTCCCCTCCTTTAAAAATCTCCTTAAATCACCCCTCAGACCACCACCTCATACCCCTCCCTTTCAACCCCATCATCTTTAAACCACCACTATATTACAAAGCATACCAATTTAAGCTGGGGAGTCGTTCGTTCATGGGACTTTCGCCCTCCTCACATACCCACCCCCGCATGACAAAATGAGTTAGCAAGCAGATAACATTGATCTAATGCTGATTAGGCTAATGGAGTATGATATTTTTTTTGTTTCAAGTGTTTCACCGTCGACACGTAGCTCATCAAGTTCGTGGCTGGCATGCCATTGTGTATAAGTGCAAAGTGTACTAAGAATGTAATGGACATTTCCACAATTATGTTGAACATAAAAAGCCTCCGTGCCATAGTTTAGAGAAATGAGAAAGGCACAATTGCACCGCTAGGTGGATTAAAACAGGTTTTTTCCATTTCTTCTAGGATTTTCATTTCTACCCATTCAAACAATTTGGATTTTACATGTTTTCTATGATTTCACTATTGTCTGTTTTTGGGCTATTTCCACTTGTTCCTGTTTTCTATTTTTTCTTCAATCTATTTCCATTTATGTTTATTTTTAATGCTTCTTTAAGCATTTTTTTTATTTTTTATAGTTATTTTATTTATTTTTTTCATTCCATTCTTGTACTTTATCATTTCTTCTGTTTTGAAATATTTTTAACATTTTCTTATTTCCCTGTTCTCATGTCTTCAATTTTTAAATGTGGTGCTAATTTTTGCATAATTGTTATCTTTACGACTATCTCAGTGGCTCCATTTCGTTCATTTCTACACACTTAATTTAAATTACTGGGTACAGTAAAATTTTGCTGGGGTTTTGAGCAGCAAACCGTTCGGTAATCTATTCAGTAAAACAATTTGGTACCGAACTCTCCGCAATCCGTTCTATCCAAACGTCAAAAAACACTGGTCAGTCAGCAGTTTCCTCTGAAAATGGCGACTTGACAGATGATTTGCTGTACCTGTTTTGAAAATTTTTGACGTAGTTCGGTAACGTTCGTACAATTTTGCCGAACAACCAGTCAGTATTTTACTGGATAATGTTTATGTACCGAAAAAAAAACAGAAGAGCTGATAAATTCAATGAAGAATATTGCGGGTTTCAGTAAATTATTCAAAAAATTACTGAAAATCGCTAAAAAATTGAAACTATTCCGCAAATTTTCAAACAATTTGCTGACAGCTCCTTAAAAATATCACTTTACTAAGCAAGTTGTCGAAATAAATTACTGAACAAGTTTGGGCTGGGATAGTGTGTATATTTGTTATTGTAGTCTTGTTTTTATATTTTTGCTGTATTCATTTTTTTCCTTTTTAATTTTTAATGTTTTCCATGTTCATGATGTTTTAGTTTTTATTTCGTTATTTACCCGTTTTTCACTATTTTACCCATTTTGAAATATTTTTCTATTTCTGCAATACTTTTCCAATTTTCTTTCTCATTTCCTTCGTTTAATTTGATTGTTTTAATTATGCCTTCGGTTTTATTTCGCTATTTATTCAAATTGTTTTCACACATGCAAGATTTTTTAAATTTTTACATGGTCTTAATTTTGTCCTTTTTCTGTTGTTTCTTCGTTTTGGTTTTTTTTATTTGATATTGGCAGGTTTTCACTATTTGCATATTTTTCATCTTTTCCCATTATTTTAATGTCATTTTGTATCTTTTTCTTTTGTTTCATTGTATCTATTTATTAGTTTTTCCTCGTTTGTTCCTTTTGTTATTTTTCTGTCTTTAAATTCTATTTCCATTGAATGTTCTTTTTGTTTTTATTAAAATTTATAACATTTTCATTTTGCTACTATTTTTGCAATTTCTGCAAAATTTTAATTATGAGTTCTTCAATAATATTGCACCAAATATATAAGTAAAGAACTCGCGTTAATCACCTGAATCAGTTTTCTCTGAAACCAAAAAAAACAATCAGCAACACTACCGAACAAATGAGAAGTTGTATTTTCAGAGACTGGCAATGTTGCAGCGAACCGACTTGGTCGAATGCGTTGATTTTTAACGAATTCTAGGTGGAACCAGACAAAGATTCGAAAAAATCCATGCAATACCGACATCTGGATTAAATATGAAAATATTGATAACTCGGCTACTTTCAAAGCCACTCCAAATTTCGTAGAGATATTTAAAAGGATTTACGATAAAAATTTGGTCGGCTTAAACTTGACGGATTTCTTTGCATGAAATTCAACAAATTCGAAAAAACCCTCATTTGCCTTCGTGCAGGCCTCTTTATTTGACATTTGCTCTTGGACAGTGTCGTCCAAGCAAGAGAAGAAACACAGGGAAATTTTGCTCGCGTATTGCTTGAAATAAAAAGTGCATTCAAACTAGGACTTTTACCATTTGAGAAAAAACGCAACTATATTTATTTCCTTTGCAAATGCTTAGCAATGGTAAATATTGTTAGGAAAACTCTTCTGTCAGAACGTTCGAGTTTTGCTTTTCACCCTACAATAGAGAATCATAAAAAAACTTTGAATTGCAATAGTTTCCATTGACTTAATAGACTAATAAATATTCGACTTATCGCTGCTTGATTTCTCACATTTAGGTTATTCTAAATTGATAAACAGTCTGCTATTACGAAAGAAAACCCAGCTGTATACGAAATAATTTGATGCTATTATTTTTACGACATATTTTGAACACTAGTTATTTTATATTTCTAAATCAAACTTCACAAACTAACCATTTCAAGCACATGAAATGCAAGATCCAAATAGAGACAAAATTATTTGATCATTTAAAAACAATAAGTTTGTACTCTTAAATCCAATTTAAAAGGTCATCACTTCTCCCGATTCCTGTTGGAAATCGTGGAACTATGAATCGTTTTCGATATCAATTTTTCAATTGTGAATTTTGATTAATTTAAAGGAATTAGAGATGATCTAATTATGCTGGGACTTAAACACAACCCAAAGAATATAATTATCTTCATCAAACCAAACGAATTTGGAGTAATTGGCAGTAAAGGAGACAAATGAATGAAACGCGTCCAAAATAAGGATGGGTCCAAATTAGGCTGATTATTCTATCATTCGTTCATCAATATCGTATTTCTATCTTAATTGGTTGCTGTGTAAATTCCATGTGAATTTTTCTGCAGTCAATTTTATTGGACTCTTTTTTAAAAAGTGTGCTACATAATTTTTTTTTGGAGGGCCAAATTAAGTCCCAATATATTTCAGTTAAGTCTATCTGATAACTATTTTTAAGTAAAGTTAGTCGAAGTGTTTTTATAGTGTAGGGTATTGATTTTTTTTTGTAATTCTCAAAGCCCCCCTTCATATTATGACAAGTGTGAAAGTTAGCTCAGATGCCAAAGACCACATAGTTTGACTCCCTTCCACTTCAATTGAAGTTTTTACTGTTGGCTCTTTGGGAAAATATTAGAGGAAAATACATTAAATGCTAGAATTTTCGAACTAGCCTTTAGAAAATTACAGTTCATACATTTTTAATGGGAGCAATCTTAGCATTAAAATGAGAATACATCCGTTTCTTGAAAAATACGGAAGTTAGAGTTTTGGGATATTTTGTCCATAAAACCCCCTATTTTTAATAACATTTCTGCTGTATGTTACAGATCATACATTTTTGCAGTTTTTCTAATCTTCAATAATTCTGTACCGGTTGAGACCGGACTCCTGATTAGATCTAATATATAGAGCAATTTTTTTGTCTAATATGGCGTCGTTCTTATTGATGAAATACAACATGTTTTTATTTCACTGTATTGGAATAAATGCGCTACTATATAGAAGTACTGGTATTTCGACTTTAAATTATTTTTTGTGGAATTTCTTTAAGATTGAAAGGTGATTACGTAGTAGAGTAAATGCGGAATGTCCATTTCATTTTTATATGTCAAAAACATTGAAAATATGAAAATTTAAAGAAAAAAATATGAAACTTCATTTCTTATTACATTTTTACATTACATTTAACTGAAGGGTTGCTAAAATAAAAGTTTTCCTATTATTGCAGTAGAACGTTTTGAATGTATAATGTTCGCCTTGAAATGTACGGAATTTTATTAATAGAAAATGCAAAAGTTGATTTTTTTCATTAACATCAAATTCTGAGGAGTCTCTTAAAGTTAAATTTCGTGTAAATAAGAATAACATTTTATTATATATGGTTATACGAATAAACAATTTTTAAAAATTTTTAAAACTATTTTTAAAAATTTAAATAATTTATCGCATTTATCGCATCACCACGCGGTGCGGTGCGGTAAATAAAGTGCGGTTGCGGTAAGCGGTGCGGTTTTAATATTTTTTTGCGGTTGCGGTGCGGACAATCCATTTACCACCCACATCCGCACAGCGACGAACCAAATTTTACCATTCCGCTGATCCACTGTGTATTGCCTATACCTAAGAAACACTCTTCCTGTCTTCAATTCGTTCCGCCGCGCCGCCGTACGTCCTCGGTACTGACATTGATTAAGTGCCAACCAGAGCAAAAGCCATCCTCTGAATGAGAGAAACCGATATGATCAATTCTAGTGTCACTCAAATTCGATTGCTACACTGGGTTTCGGTTTCATTAAGATACACACAAGTGGTGTAGATTAACTCTCTGTTGTCAGCTAGTTAACGTACCGGAATATGTGTGTGTGTGAGAGTTTGTGTGCATTGTGCCCACACCCCTAGTTGTGGTGGCAAATGAAGATCGGTTGCGGAATTATATTTCAATCTTGAAGGCAAACCAACTAAGTGATGTATTGCATGATGATGCTTTTGAGCAATCAAGTGCCATATATAATACTAGGAACCTGCATTTTAATGGTTGAAATGCTGCTAGTTTTAGTTCAACCGTAATTATTTCGAATAACTCGTTAAAAATCAGCATAATATTATTCATTTCTTGATTCCACTCAATCATCACGCTAATGTTCTGCATTCCGTATCTTCAAGTCGTTTCCCTGCACCATCCGACAGATGAATATCATTTCTTCAAATTATTCGCGCAACACAGCCACACTTCCGCTGTTACTCTTCTTCTTCTTCTTTGGCTAGAAATTATATCTCATTTCAATGCTAATTTAATACTTGAGCGAATACAAATAACGATAGGATTGTATTCAATTTCCTCGCACAAATGGAGAAATAATTTCCACGCTGCTGCATTCTGCCTCTTTCACACGGGAGTGAAGCTGGATGAACAGCTTGAGACGGTTGTATTTATCATCCACCGTTCGGCGCGTTGCCTTCAAAGTACATAGAGTGCTGTCCTTTTTCGCGACAAGACTCAAACGACACTTGAAAAAATGTGAGAACGGAAAGGTAAAAAACAAGAACTTCCTGTTTTTGATTTCGCAGAAATTCGGCTAGGCAATCCATTTTTAACATTGCTAGATTCAATTTCAAAAAATTGTGAGTCAACAATTAGTTTGAGGAGCTTGTTTTTATATTGGATTGCAAATGTACCAGAAAAAATTAAATCTTTGCGCCGGTCTAACGAACAAGAAGATTCTTATTCAGACAGGAGAATATCAATGGAGACGCATTCCCTTAAGAAAATGCTAATTTTCATTCGAAATCGTGTTGATATTCGCTCATAACTTGATTCCTTCTCAGTGATAGGTTGTTGCACGTTAATGAATGGATGGCCACTTGCATAGAATGTGACCTAATATGTATATATTGTCAGTAATTATTATAATTTAAATGAAGTGAACTGTGCTGTAAATAATATGACAAAAATGGGTTCCGTTTTCTGAAATATTCCATTAAAGTTTTTTGCTCTATCTCGAACAACTCGATAGGGAAGTAGTAAACAAATCTTGAGCCCTTTTCCACATAATCCTGCGTGTGTGTGCCTGGAGCAAACAGCGGCCAAGTCACGTTTTGTTAATTTCAAAACAAGCAGACAGCGAAAGCACACTTACTAGTTTCCGAATTCTAATAGGCCTCTGGAGACAAACCGACAGCCAAACAAACATCGTAAACATTTTTCCATAGGCAGACGCACCGACAGAAAAGAGCGTTTCATATTTCCAAACAATTTCCCCTGGTGGGGGTGTAAAAATACTCGTGACTTGTCGTCCTATTTCTTTAACTTGAGCTGGTTAGTAGGCCTTACAAATCGGCAGCAAAAAGAGGCTCGGCAATCTCTCCTCCACTCGCTATATCTATCTCCGATGGGGCTTTTCGATATTGTATTAGCACTCGAGCACTCGTGTTTTCCGTCCTCGATTGTGCCAGTGTGTCCATTCCTTCTAGGTCTCGACCGAACGTAAAATGATTTTGTTTACCTTTGGAGATCTTTGTTCGAGCATCATTGAGCATTAAGGACGTTTCGAAAATGGTTTTTCCTGTAACTTACAGGAGGGATTTTTGCAAGCGAAAACTTTTCGCAGTTTGATTGCTGCGAACGATTGTCTTTTTTGTTCTCGGAATACGTTTGATCCTTCTTAGAGGACCGTGCTGTTGAGTAGTGTGAGGTCAGCAGTCCCAAGCAGCGAGCGGCGAAAGCAAAACAATTTTCCTTGCTTGTGCGAAAATTGTAGGTTGGGTTTCTGTTATTGTTGTTTGTATACCGTAGGGTGACCAAACATCCTGCTTACCCTGGACATGTCCTGGTTTGTAACTGACGGTCTTAGCGTCCTGGGAATTCCACAAAAATGCTTGATTTGTCCTGGTTTTTCTTTTACAAGTCGAATTTTTTTTCACTGTGCTTTGGCTTTCCGTGCGGCCAAAGGTTTGCCGAACAACTACCAGGCCCGTTTCAGTGACGTTTCCCCGTGGCAGTCAACCCATTTTCGTTCAAGTGCCCATTTCAATAATCACTGAAGTGTGGACCGATATGGCTTTGAATAAAAAACATTGTAATGAGTTCGATAAAATAAGTCTTAATTGTTCAGTTGATAGAGCATAACTAATGTTGTTTCAGCTTGATGCTGAACATGACATCATTTCGAACCCCACTGCCGTCAACTCGTTTGTCTGAAGCCTAGGCTATACGCTATTGAACTGATAATCGGGTTGGGCTCTAACCAGAAATTTCGTTCAGATTCGTTCACACGGGTGTGCGACGTTAGGCGTAAATACGTTAGACATAGGTACGTTTGGCATACATACCATGATCTATACCCATCGTTAGAGAGATTAGAGATTTTAACGTTAGGCTCGTTTTTCGGGTTAGAAAAATATACGCTATCGTGACATATCGAATAGTTTTTGAGCCCTTATAAGCCCAGAAATATTTTCTATTGTGCTGTGTTATTCCGAAGGAATGGCTACATTTGAGTGGACAGTTTTTGATCAAACTGTGAGACAGGTTTGTTTAGCCAACTCGTCACAGTATATGGAAAAATCTTATGCTGTTTTAATTTTGATAACGTCGAGAATGCAATCATCGCACATCATTCTAGGACATTTTCGTTGAATGAAAAGCTGCTTAGCTTTCCATTCTTTATTTCATGAGCTGTTTCTCAGAGCATGTATTTTCTTCTTGGACAGTTGTAAGTTGCGTGTGTTATCCATACCAACGTGTAGGGGAACATGGGGAGACTTGACCAGGTTTTCAGTTAAACCTGCGTAAATGCCTAAAAATCTTTTCAAACCTTCAAAACTTATTTAAACATAATGCGCAGAAGTATTGCGCATATTCATGATTTTTTTGTAGAAATTTTGGTTTACATTTTCCAAAGTTATAAAAGTTTTTCAGAGATGAGTTTTTTGGGTCAAGTCTCCCCACCACGGGGAGACTTGATCAAGACCTGGGGAGACTTGACCAAGAGAATTTTGTAAAATCAAAACAATAAATTCAGACATAAAACATGCTGTCTTCATATTTTTACATATTGTCGAGATCCTTAAGTACCAGTGAAAATATAAAAGGTTCACATTTCATAACTTTCGATTTTTTATTTCCTTTATTTTTTATTTTATTTTTTATTTCCTTTTAAGGATTAACTGTACTGCTTACATTGCTTGTTCACACGTCACGAAATCAGCCATATTACTGCTAACTTTGTTTACTAGTACCAAAAGATATAGACCAATGTTTGAGGTGGGATTTTTGTGACGTGTTTAACATTAACAGTAGGTACCACAGCATAGTAACTATCAGAAATTTTGAATCTTTAATTAGCTTATTTACACTTGGTCAAGTCTCCTCATAAAATCTTGGTCAAGTCTCCCCAACATTAGTTGTTGTGTAAAATGTTGTGCAAATGTTAGTAATATCTGTTCCAATGTTCCGATTTATGTAAAACCATTTCACCATTTCATAAGGAATAAGATGATATATGAGTAATTAAAAAGTAATTTTTAGTCGAGTAGATATGTCCATACAAAGTTTGATAAAAAATTACATCATTTAACACAAATTTATTAAATATGGAATATTTTCTATAAGGAAAGTATTTCTCATTCCAAACTTACAAAATTACTTTAAGGGGTCGAAACAAGTATAAAAATATTTTTGAAAAATTTTTAGGAACCTAATAGAACACGTCATAGCTAATGATAGAATTTTGCGCTTGGTCAAGTCTCCCCATGTTCCCCTACGTGTGTTATCCATACCAAAATACAGCTGAGATTTATTTCCAACAAGACAGTTGAACCTTTTCAGTTAAGTTTCTATCGTTACTCAACTCATTTCAGCCTGTTGCTTGTACTTAAATGATAGCACAAAAGTGAGCGGTTACCTATTCGAAGTATCGCTGCACCTTAAAACACGAAGTCATATTTTCACCTGTTTTGTTATTGTTTTTTGTTTTGGACCAAAACATAGATATTGATACATTCGCAGTATGGCGTTATAAGACACACATTTTTTTATTAAATATGTAGAAGTATTCTGACATATGTAGAATTAAGCCCAGATGCCAAATTTCACATCATTTGGACAATATTTGACCCCGGCCCTTCGTTTGAAGGTTTTACAGCTTTCACTATAAGAAAATATAAAAGAAAATAAATAAAATGCTATAACTCTTGGAGTAGCACTAAAACATTTTGCTTCATACCTTTCTTGTTTGCACCTTCTTTTTAAAGGGAACAATTTTAGTGTTTGAATTGAAAAAGCATGATTTTTTTTAAAATACGCAAAGTTGGGGTTTTGGGATATTTTGTTCCCAACATCCCCTATATTTAAAGACATTTCTGCCGCACATTGAACTGACGTCGTGTTGCATTTTGCTCTTCGACACGGAACTTTCTGCCTCGGCTAAGGAGTTCAACGTTATTAGTGCTACTTGCCTCGTATGATGTAACTGTATGTGTGGAACTTCTGTAAGAACAAGTTCCATTCCCAGTGAACATTTTCATAGGTATTTTGTGATTGCAACCGAGTTACACATACATATTTACAGTACCATTTAAAGGAATAAAATGCGCAAATATAGGATATACAGACAAAAGTTGAGTCTATATACAGCACATTCTGATTTTCATCGTAATTAATAGTACATCGGCATGAGTTACGACATGGTGTGGATCTGGCATGATTTACTTTATGCTCGTATAAGAGTTTCGTATGTGAGTTTTCAAGATGCACTACTTGTGATATAATTTGTATATTGCTTATGCATCTAGTGTAATTGTTAGAGTTTTTGTAGTCTGTCTTATTGGCAAGACTCAAACTGAAATTTATTAACATAAATGTAGTTGATAATTCCATTGATCTATTCATACTTACAATTAGTATCTAACCGAGTATATTGACGACCGAGTTCTTTTATTATGAATTGCCGACTAATACTCTCCACGCGATTTCAGTGCTATCAAATTAGGGTTAATTTAGTATTACATAGGTTAGGTTAATTTTAGTCATTTCAAATTCATCATACCTTATCGCTATATATGTTACTTTAGGCCAATATGCACTGTGGCACCTCAATGTTTAGTACCTAAATACTGTGCATAAAGAAAATATCTTATAAATTATAAAAAAGCTCTAATTATGGGAATTCTATCGGGCTCACTTGAATATAATGTGAAATTAATCTATCACCTTCGACTGTCACATCTAATCTAATCCATTACTTTCGACTGCCACATTTGACGTTCCTGTCCTGTGCAACGGCGCGCTGATTTGGCTGTTCGCACGGCTTACCGCGAGCGAGGGGCTTGTTTCGTACGTGAGATAACAGTGATATTTTGCGACTTCGATACGATTTGGATATTGTTACGATTTATGTTGGCCAACTCTATACAATACCTGGTTAACTGCGTTGTTACCTGCAATATGAAACAGTCCGAAACAGTGGATTCGGTGAGTATCTCAACCAAGTCCAATGCAACCTGCGAAATAATCCCTCGACATTCTGGAAGTTTATAAATAGCAGAAGACGCTCCGGGGGTATTCCAGAAAATGTTTATCTTCGAGACAAATGTTCACAGTCCACAGCCGAATCGGTGGATCTTTTTGCAGATCACTTTCGAGATGTATTTACAAGTCCTCCTGTCTACCCATCGCAAGACTACCTTGAAACATTGCCAACCTATAATATCAGCCTCCCCTGCCCTAACGTAAACGATACCGATATTTTGATAGCTTAATCCAGCGTTGACCCGTTGAAAGGGCCAGTTCCGGATTGTTTGCCCCCTTTGTTCATAAAACATTGTGCCCGAGCACTTTCTGTACCAGTAAGCATTATTTTCAAGCGCTCGATCACGGAAAATGTTTTTCCAAGTGTGTGGAAAGAAGCTGCTATAGTTCCTATCCATAAGGCAGGAAACACACACAATATTGAAAACTATAGAGGGATCTCGCTTCTGAATTGTTTGGCCCAAGTTCTGGAAAAGTTTGTTTACAATGCAATGTACGCTGCATCTTCACACATAATTGATGAACGTCAGCACGGCTTTGAAAAGAAACGCTCGACAACTTCGAACTTGATGACGTACACAAGTTTTTTAGTTCCAGCCGTCGAGAAGCGCCAGCAAGTTGATGCAATATATTTTGATTTCACCAAAGCATTCGACAAGGTGCCACACAACATTGCGGTTATGAATCTGCAGCGATTAGGATTTCCTCCGTGGGTAACCAGGTGGTTACAATCTTATCTTTCTGAACGATCCGCTTTTGTTAGAATCGGCACCACATGCTCAAGCGTATTTGAAACACCAACCGGTGTCCCTCAAGGAAGTCACTTAGGGCCGCTTATCTTTATATTATTCATCAACGATCTCTGCATCCGCATCAAATCTGGAAAACTGCTCTACGCTGATGATCTAAAAATCTTTCGCTCCATTGCTTCGTGCCTCGATTCAGCTGTGCTCCAAGAGGATATAGTCAATATTGAAGAGTGGTGCTCGCTGAATGGAATGCAGATCAACGTCGATAAATGTAAGGTGATAAGCTTCGGGCGCTCGACAACTCTAAGGCGCTGCGAATATACCCTTCAAGCGTGTGTCATCGAGTGCGTGGAATCTATCCGTGACCTGGGAGTGTTATTTGAAAGAAAACTTCACTTCGCCGACCACATCACAGCGACAACGGCTAAAGCTTTTGCAGCATTGGGTTTTTTGAAACGAAACACTGCTGACTTCGAGGAAAAAAAATCTATATACTGCGTACTGGTCCGTAGCTTATACTGCGTACTGGTCCGTAGCTTGGAGAACGCTGTACAGGTGTGGGCGCCGCACAACGCCGTGCAAAGCAATCGATTAGAGCGTGTTCAAAGAAGCTTTGTACGGTTTGCTTCAAGAAAACTGCAATGGAACGACCCTATCCGTCTGCCACCGTATAATAATAGATGTATGCTGCTAGATTTAACAACGCTGGAGTCACGTCGTTCCTTCTTGCAAAGAATGTTCATTTTTGATATGTTGTCGAACAATATTGACTCTCCCGATATTCTTTCAAGGATTAATTTGTTTGTTCCTCCTCGTGTTATAAGAAACCGACCGCTCTTATGGATCCCTACCCGATCAGAAAGAAATAACAAGATTATAACAGAGCGCAATTTTTGTTACATATTGTGTTATAAATTAGGTCTCGTTAGTAGTTAAAATAACAGAAATTTATAACAAGTAACAATGCGAGATATAGTTTTGAAATATTTCTGTTATGTGTTTCTGATCGGGTAGGCACCGTACAGCATACGGCCAGAATAATCCGGTAGATAGATGTTGCCGCAAATTTAATGAAACTTCCGAACTCTTTGACTATCATATTACTAAATCTAGTTATAAGTTAGCGAAAAAAAAGTTTATTTAACACATTAACACTTAATCTGTACGGTATCTGTCGAAGATCGAATAAATAAATAAACAGTTCCACCTCGCCCACTGAAGGCCTAAAACGGGTGCGAAAAGTCAATCGCGATTGTGTTCCTCCGTAACGGACCAAATTTATTTTGATAAGTACTCATTTCACTCGCACTTGGGGACAACGGAATTTTGCTGTTTCTATATGTCACACATACACGCTAGTGCGGCGCGGTACGGGTAGTAGTTGTTTGTTTGTATGCTGTTCACAAGCAACTAACAGCGATAATCAGAGCTACTCTAGCGATGACGACATGGACGCAAACACGAGCGAGACAGAAGGCAGACGGAATAATCAGCAAGCGGCAGAGGATAAATCTGACCTTAGCTCTCCACCAAGAAAGAAAATTAATACAAGAAGCGTGAAGCAGTGCACCCAGAATAGACGGCAGCAATATTAGATATTTTTTGTTATTGAATTATTATGAATTGTAATGTATTATTTCTTTGAATCCTACATTATTTCCAAAAAAGGCGAATGACCCTTCGGGTTAAAACCTTAATAAATAAACAAATAAATGATTTCGTATCAATGAAATCTATTTCATTATTTCCTGAAGGATGTAGGATTAAAAGACGGACACGGAATTATTACAACACTGTAAAAATACTACCAATTTTCTTGTGATCTTTGAATAAAAACCAGATTCGTGAGGACATTTTATATTATGTTTTTATTGGGTACACTCAGTGTAAATTAAATTAATGGTTAGTTGGTAAAATTTTCGATACTTAACGCCACCTACAAGAGCTTGTACAGTCGTATCTGCCAGGTTTTTCTCAACTTTTATCCACTTGCTAAGCATATAATTTGCATTTTTACATTCTCTAGGATCTGTCTGGGTCTATGCTTCGCCATGGACCAATAGATTTCGATTGGACGAAGTTCATGGCAATTCGGTGGATTCTTGTCCTAGGGGATAAGATAAAATGCTCTGAATGAACCTCATATAATTCCAGCAGCGCTTTTGAAATTGAAATAAGGAACTTAAACCGGAAAAAAATAGTGTTTTTCACTGTTAATTGTGCCTTTGATGAAGAAAATTTTACTTCGGTTTCTGTTGGTACAGACTGCTTGCCAAATAAGGTATTTAGATGACATTTTTTCGATTTTAAAATAATTGATCATTGCCAGTTTGAAATTGCTGTTCTGATTTTCTGACGTTCAGCATGGTTTGGAAAGCTTTGAGGTACGTCTGCCTGTCCGGACTATTGTATCACAGATCTTAAATTGCACCAAGTGTAAGCAATTATCTCATAGAGTTTTCAATTGTAGCAGTAAGACCCGGAGTAGAGCGTGTGTAGAAAATTGTAGGGATGATTTTTTTATTATGAATATAGACAACTGTTTAACCGAACGATCATTCATTATGAGGCTTGATACAATTGTAATGAAAATTGGAAAAATCACACACCAACTCTATTGTACCCAAATTATAATAACGCTAAAAGAACACCCTTCAGTTAATGTCTATGCCTCCTTTCGCTTAGAAAGACAGATAGCAAGGAATAGGCTTTGCCAACAGCGTATTCCTCACTCGAATGCTTTTGGGAAAGCCAGGGAAAAAGTTTCTCCAAATTGTCTTCGTAATGAATTACATTTGCTCGTTTTTCACATAAGTTTTTAAAAAAGGGGCTTAATGTACGGTGTTAGGTTATCAGAATTATCATATTCGACCGCGTGTTGCATATTGTTCTTCATAGTTAATTTCTATACCATGGCCAAACCAGTGAATGGTATGAGTACACAATTCAAAACGTGATAAAGCTTTCGTAGGGTTAAGCGCCATTGTCACATTTAGTAACTGATCTACCTCGAGCACTGTAGGTCTAATATGAGTTTGTTCTATGTCAATCAAATTTATGGTTTCTTGCAGCGCAAGCACATTTATTTGTTGTGTTTAAATTATTTCGCCGATACACAGCTGAAGGCAACGATGCTAAATACTGTTCGTAAAGTGGATAAGCAACAAAATTGGTTAAAATAATTTATTGCTTGTAGAGCTTCCATTACCCGACGGTTTTCAACTTCCCGGGATTCGGGAAATAAATAATAAATTTCCCGGGAAATCCCGGGATCCCGGGAATACAGAAGAAAAATAAAAAGGTGAATGTTTCTCTTGAAAACAAAAGAATAAATTGAAAAGTTTTCAAACCCGTTTGATTGCATGTATATCTGCCCTAAAGCAGTTGTCAGAAGATGGCGATTTTGAGGCCTACACATCATTCAATAATTTGATAACTCGTCAATAAGTTTACGCAAAACTTTTACTTGGCTATATGTATAGCCTAAATTTTGGTAATTACGATTACGATTGAGACGATATACTAAACGCAGCTGCTGGAGTTACTGTCCAAAATTGGAATTCGTTGTTCTGATACGATGGAATGTGATCAATTTAATGCAAAGCACCTTCTTTGGTAATTTTGAATGAAAAGATTGGGCTGCTTCTGGGCTAGTGTGCAGTTACTTACGATCAAAAGAGGAAAGGTTATACATGGAATAAGTTTCCGTCACAGTAGGATCAGCATCATTTTGAATTAAGTGTGAATCAAAATCAAGCAGATAATGGACGAACTGTGCAGCGATGGATGAAGCCTATTACATATCGATTTCCTGTTACGGGCAAGTATCTAAATTGCTTGATCGTATCCCTTCAAAAATCCTGCCTGCATCCTTGAAAGCATTCAAAGAGTTTGGATGCGCAGGATATTGGACAGATACAACGTTATGCATTTCTTTTCACACATCCAAAAATTTACAGATATTACAGTTACAGTATAACAAATAAGACGAAATATGCATTCGATGAACCGACCAAATATTTCTGCAGACGTTCTAGAAATATTCCTTATTTTAAATAGCGTTTGCGATCCAAGAGCCTAACGACCTGTTTAGGGTATAATCCAAACAATATGTGGAATCGTTGGACTATATGGGTTAAAGTTCGCGTATAATTTTTTTTATTAGGGTGATATCACTACAAACCATCCCAAGTTTTGAAACAAACACACATCGATTTTTTAAGAAAGTAGCGCAATTTCCATTACTAATTTGATTGCAAGCCCTTTCATTCAAGATCTAACTATTTAAATAAACTATTAAAAGAATTGTTAAAAATTTGAACAATCGGTTCATCGGTGGCAGAGATATCGTGCGCATCACTAACGCTACTGTAAGGAAATGGTTCGGTATAAAGGCCGGCAAATTAATCCATTTTTGAATGAAAATTTTAATGAATGCAACATTCTTTAGCAGTGTTTTGAGTACGGCGTGGACTATATACCTAAATAAATCACGAAAACATCAGTGAGCCTAAAGATATATAGTCCATTGATCTGCAAATCAGTTGGAAAAGCACAATCTGCATTCACTACTCACTCCAAATGTTTGCCGGTAAAGATATTTCCTACAGAATTTCATTTGGAGAATCTAAGTCTTATGGAATAAATTAAAAATCTTTTTTCCCGGGATTCCCGAATCCCGGGAATGAGAAAACACAATTTCCCGGGAATCGGGAATGCCGGGAAACCCAAAAATCCCGGGATTCCCGGGAAATAAATTCCCGGGATGGAAGCTCTAATTGCTTGCTTTACTGACTATTTTAAGCTTTTGCTCGGTGTGAGATGAGAACGTAAACTATAGGAACTTTTAACGTTGGATTACACCACTAGATGTAAAATATTGTGATCAAAAAGTCATTTGATTTATAGTATGTTATGAAAAAATTGAGATACCTTTGCCTAACAGTCGTTGTAACTGTTTTCAGCGTCCGTATGTGATAATTTTTGTTTCTGTGTATGTATTTGTTTGAGGTAATATGTCTAATATTATTATTACTCTCCTTAATAGTTTTGATGATCCTGAAAACGACTATTTAATGGTTTGGTGACTCTGGAAAGCACTGTTTTTCAATAGAGAGAATATAATATTACAAAAGGGACAGAATGTACACAGCTGTGGTAAAAAGGTCTAAGCCCACATTGAAATTACTACACAAGCCGTGTACTCGCATTCTTTATCTACCGAAAAGTCGATACAGCTCTAGGCGAAGAAAATCACCGATGATCGATTAAATAATTATATGATATTAATTATGTTATATTTCTCCATAGTGGAGAAAATGAAGGTAAAAACTATTTTTCTCCACCATTTTTTAAGTTTTCTTTTCAACCTCGTAGCATCAGAGTCCGACACTAACTTAGCGACAGGAAACGTCAAAAACAAAAATTTTTTACATGGTTTATAATTTTTTAAAGAATTTTTTTTCAATATGCATATGGGAAAGTTAGATAGAGTTAGAGTTAGAGCTTATACAGATGTAGAATTATGTAAACCTACATTTACTTGGTTACAGATTTGGTAAAGGAATGTTATCAAAAAACTACTAGAAAATTTGAATAACATCAATTAAAATTGAAATGTTTACTAGAGAAAGCTTCACTAGCTTCCAAATCGTTTCATGCGGCTATAGTCAAACATCAATCCTACCTCAATTACACGACTCCTCAATCACACTATTATATTCGATATGTAGGTATTTGCGGTATTGGTAAACCAATCTTGTACATCAAACATTTGCGCCGTTTCCGGTAAACTAAACGAATAGCCTGAATTTGCTAATGATAGCATCACTTACAGCGCATTGAGTAGCATCATCTAAATCGATTCGTGTGTATCAATCCAGTGATGCAAATAAGAACGAGAAATGATTTCAAAGTGATGTAAACAGCAGAAATCCATTAGCTTGGAGATGTTGGAAGCAGGACCCGTACCTAGCGTCTTGATCGTTAAACTGATTCATGTTGCTTGACAAGATTTGTCAGTTGATACCAATGTCAATAATGAGCAAAGTTTCTCCATCATCCATAGCGTCGGTAGTTCAACATACCAACTAATTATTATTCAAATCCAATCTTCTTGCAAAGATCCACTCAACATATGTACATCAAAACGTTTGAAATAATTCGTGCCTGCAGGGTTCCGATGCAGATCAAATAAGCATTCCTTACATTTGGAGTTTCCAGTACCTCACATATCGAAACAAGAACAAAAACAAAACACCACCGTTTTAGGTTCTCGCAGCAATTTGATGTCAATTTCAATGAAAGTTTTAATCTTTGAAGTATTACGATTGTTCTGGTTTACATGGGAAATTTCCATGTGACCACAGTAACCAACATGTAACTCCGGAACCAAAAGTCAGATCTGAACGAAATTCAATAGCAGTCAATGGGAGTATTGTGTCTTTCATTTGAAAGAGTTTGTAAACATCGTTAAATAATTCGCTGAGTGTGATATTAACTTAGGAGCTTGTGTATTGTGTATGTATATTAGGGTGGGGCATTGTTATATGGAAAAACGTAATCATAACCTAATCAACCGAGCACAGCAATTTTTTGGTTCCATTTGGGGTCCCAAACAACTGTGCAAAATTTGGGGTCGATTGGATTTGACCCGGCGTAGCGCATTGCGTTTGAAATTTGTATGGAAATTAGTATGGGAAAACCATTTTTTTGCATTTTCAATTTTACAGACTACAATTCTTCCTGCAGTATACCAACAATTAGATAGAAGTGTAGTCCAGGACATGCTGAACAACTTTGTCGAAGGATGCATGGTGCTAGAATGTCTCTAAAACAAGTTATAGCTGTTCAAAGTTCGATAGATCGAATTAATTGCCAAAAATCATTTTTTTTGCCAACACTGCGGGTGTATCAATGATATTTCATATAGTATACCAAAATAACATCATATACTTTAGATTTACCACATTGGTATGTTTGGATGAATTATTCCAAAGCCTTAGCTCAATTTCATGGGCCTAGGTAGTTACGCAATAGGGCGTAGTGAGGGGAGAGGGAGGGGAGGAGGCTTCAACATATAGAAATTCTAACTGAAATAACTAAAATCTTGTCGAGTTGAAATGTTCAGATAAATTATTTTAAAACATTTGCGCAATGTCCTATGGATGCTAGAAACGATGAAACGAAACATACTGTATCCCTCTGCATTGAATTTATATCAATGGAAGTAAAGTTGCAGACTGAATCAACTGATGTCGAGTTGATATGTCAAAGGAATGCATGGATTATATTTCAGTTTAATACGCACTATGTTTTGATAGGATGCTCTTTTCGATATTGTTCGATCACCTGAAGTAAAAATTGCTGTTGAACTGGGGCTCTTGTGGATTGTGTTAAAGTTGTAAAATAATTCATCTGAACATTTCAACTCGACAAGATTTCAGTTATTTCAGTAAGAATTTCTGTATGTTGAAACCCCCCCCCCCCTCGCTCTCCCCTCACTACGCCCTATTGCGAAACTATCTACGCCCATGAAATTGAGCTAAGGATTTTGAATAATTCATCCAAATATACCAATGTGGTATATCTAAAGTATATGATGTTATTTGGGTATGCTATATGAAACATCATTGGTACACCCGCAGTGTTGGCAAAAAAAATGATTTTTGGCAATTTATTCGATCTATCGAACTTTGAACAACTATAACTTGTTTTAGAGACATTCTAGCACCGTGCATCCTTCGACAAAGTTGTTCAGCATATCCTGGACTAAACTTCTATCTAATTGTTGGTATACTGCAGGAAGAATTGTAGTCTGTAAAATCGAAAATGCAAAAAAGTAGGTTTTCCCATACTAATTTCCATACAAATTTTAAACGCAATGCGCTACGCCGGGTCAAATCCAATCGACCCCAAATTTTGCACAGTTGTTTGGGACCCCAAAAGGAACCAAAAAAGTGCTGTGCTGAAAAAACGATCATTTTGCCCCACCCTAATGTATATGGGATTTATATAGGAATTTCCTGTGTGACTGCACTCTTCAACCTGTAACTCTAGAAACGTAAGTCCGATCAACAAAAAAATCAATGACAGTCTATAGGAACGTTATAATGATCATTTAAAACTAAGTCTATGCATCTCGGTCCAGTCACTTGAGAAAGATGAGTGACATTAGAAAATACACCCACCCGCATATCTTCCTTTGATTTCTAATACAGCTAACGTAATATACTTAAAGGAATCAAGAATTAAAATCCCACGTGAATAGAGTTCCAAATTTTGGATTTATACCTCGCCCCCGTCCCATGTCCTCCAGTAAACCATTTTCGATGCTAAATAGAAAAATAATTGCAAATTAACCACAAATGACAACAAAGGAAACATTAAAAGAATACAGAAATGCTTCGAAACATTTAAAAAAATAAAATTATGTTGGATTTTTGTGCTTCGAATTCATCTCGTCAGTAACTAGCACCAACTTGGGACCGAGTTAGACGATGTATTTCAACTAGTAACTATATTATCACTAGTTAAACCCTATATTCGAACAGACACACGACATATATGACGCCTAAAGCAACCGGCAAGTCTCGAGTGATGTCCTACTTAAGTTAGGTCTACTGCTTTTTGTGCACAAACCGGCTCTATTATTTTTTTTCCTTTTGAGAGTACATATTGACGTCTGATTCCCTGGTCAAAAGACAAGCGTTCGTTTTCGCTTTCTCATCAGCAAACCAGAGCTTCTTCTATTTGTTTAAACAGAAGCTAGGGTGGCTCTAATTTGGGATCATCCATAAATGACGTAGCATTACATGGGGGAGGCAAGAGTATTGTATTTTGTGATGATGTGTGACGACAGGGGGGTAGGGGGTCATGTCATGCTACGTAGCTTTTTAAAAGGGGAATAACTAACATCGTTTTTTATCTTTTTTTATAATTTTCGGAGACAAGGAAGGGGAGAATTACCGTCAAGCTACGTAATTACTAGGGGGGAGGGTATTTAGAGGTTAGTGCCGAAATGCTACGATGGGGGAGGGGGTGTTAAAAATCACTGAAAAAATGCTACGTCATTTATGGATCGTCCCTTTTAGTAATATTTTAAATTGAACTTTTTAACGGTTCAAGATAGAGCTTGACCATCTTCGATGAAGTTGCAGAGCAACACATTTTAGACAAATTAGCCGAAGACACGCAAGCTCTAGCTTTTACATTTTCCATTGCTCGAGATATCCAAATGTAAGCTTTAGGGTGTTCCATTGAAAACGGTTTTGTTTCTATAACTTTTGTAAATTTTATTTTACACTAAAGTACCACTTGGACAACTTGAAGATTATTTTAAGGCGCTTAATTTGGTTTAAAACACCTACTACTAAACTTTTATCGTTTCGTAGTTATGAGAACTTTTATATAAAAAATATAACTTTTTCAAATAGCATTATCTTCTATTAGGGTGCTTAATATTAAATACGGTGCTCTCATATGAAAGTGCATGCTATACTATACTACATACTATACCAAAATATGGGAAATACGATATTTTTTTATAACTTGCAATATTTGCCCAAATTTTGTTTTTAGTAAAAAGTATATATAAGTTTCTAATAAGAGAAGTTAGAGGTTCGGTAAATTGAGACAAATTGTTCTCCTTCAGTGTTTTTTTGATTTTAATGAAAGATCAAAACTGCAAAAGTTATATAAATAAAACGATTTTTTAAGAAACACCCTATTTTTTGTAAATTTTTTGCAAAAAGAAAATTACACGACATAGAGTTCCAGTGTTCTCGATAAAGTTTTTTAAAATTTTATTTTCTTCAATTTTCATCATGAAAACGAAAATGTATTTTTTAAATTGTCAGTCGCGAAAGTACTTTAAACTTATTGCAAAGGGTCAATTCACGAAAAATCAAATCTTCAATAGAACTTTTTTTGTTTTCTTTTTCTTAAAAACCTATCCTTTTTGAAGACAATAATACATCAAAACTCTATCGCATTCTCTATTTTTTGCTGAATTATAACTCTAATCATGACCTTATTTATAGTTGCAAAAGAATTATCTTTTGTCTACCCCAATGAGTGATATTTTTATTCCAAAGAACCCCATTTTTAGAGAAAAAATGCTCAAAACTTTAGCGAAAATAGTTAGATATGTGGTGCCATGAAACAAATTATTCGCCTTAAAACAATCTTAAACTTGTCTGAAGACTACTTTAATTTTAAATCAATACCGCAAAAGTTATTTGAATAAAAAAGTTTTACTAAGAAACACTAAGCCACACCCCAACCTTTGATTTTGAATTTGTTGTTAAATGAAACGTATGAATAGAGCTTTCATGTTTTCAGGATTGTTTTCCAAAATTTATCGTTCTACATCTTCGCTGAAGGTCGTTTGGCTCTAGCTAGAATGATTCAAAAGTTTAGTTTTTGATCTTGGTAGGATTAGAACCACCCTAAGTGTTGTTTTAACAAAAAGACGGGGCTCACAATCTACGAAAAGTTTTCCAAAGCCTTAATAAGGCTAAGTTGTTTTGTGTAGTCTCAAAATTTCTACTAAATTTGCCTTCTGGACTACTGTGCAACGATATGGGTATTTTCGGAATGGAGTTGACGAGTACATGATGGAAATCGATGTTTGAAGCCAATTTGAAATCAAAGATGGCTACTTCTGGTTTAGATAAATTCACTATAACTTCAAGAATTTGGTATTTTTGGAATGGGGTTAAGAGTACAAGCCATTTAGAAATCCAAGATAGCGACTTCCGGTTTGGCCAAATTACCTCAAGAATGTGGGTTATTTCGGAATAGGGTTTACTAGTACATGACGGAAATCTATGTTTGAGGCAATTTTTAAATCCAAGGTGGCGACTTCCGGTTTAGCTAAATTTCCTATAACCTCAAGAATTAAGTATTGTTGGAATGGGGTTACGAGTACATGACGGAAATTGATGATTAAAGCCATTTGGAAATTTAAGACTTCCGGTTTAATCTAATTCACTATAACCTCAACAATATGGGAATAGGGTTGACTAGTACATGACGGAAATCGATTTTTGAAGTCATTTTTAAATCCAAGATGATCTAAACATCCAGTTTAGATTAATTCACTATAACCCCAGTGTCATATTTCAATGTGAAGCCATTTTGAAATCTAAAATGGAGACTTTCGGGTTAGCTAAACTCACTATAACCCCACAATGTACGTATTTCTAAAATTTACAACTAGGTGACTCAATCGATTTTGAAATCCAAGATGGCGACTTTTGGTTTAAATAAATTTTAACCTCAACAATATGGGTACTTTCTGAATGGAAAAATTATGTAATATGTAGGTACAGTGAAGACCCGGTGTTATCAGCCCTACCTTTGATTGTGTCTAACCCCGATTTTAACAGCTTTTTGGCCCTATTTTATCAGCCTTATATGAAATTTATTTATTTATTTGGGAGCAGGGAAAAGCCCGCTGGAGCTGAATTTAGTTTTAACTCTCTCTCCAGCAGGCATAAAACCTCCTCATCTTTTATATCAACAGATAACAAATATCCAAATGATACAATTCAACACTTATAACTACAATTAAAGCTAACAGCAAATCTTAATAACTATGAACTATCACTAGACTACAGCTAACAAGATAATGAGCTCAAAAACGATTTTTTGATGGCATTACGGGACAAATGAAAGTCGAAGTAGTTGGAACAGCGATTGAAAAGACGGCACATACTGACGAAAGGTCCGTTATAGCCATAATTTGTTCTGGCTACCGGAATGCGAAAGAAAGGATGGGTTCGAAGACTACGACGCACAGTGGCGGGTCTTCAAACAAAAGTCGGACAAAACCTCAAATGTTACCTAATTTGGCTGAAAATCACAATTTAAGTTAATTTTGAGGTGCTGAGCTCATTTTTGATGTCAAAAGTCGTAAAATATTAAATGCATTTTTCCATACAGTGTCATTGAACCTTTCTTATAACTATGATCCCGTTTTCATGATAGATTTTCCGTTAGTGTTCACCAATGTCAGCAATATCATAAAAAATAAAGAACACTACTTTAAATCCATTGTATAACGTGTTAGTTTACTGTAGATTGTCTAACTATTTTACACAAAACACCATGCGCCTCCATATCAGCAATAAAGCTTCAAAATCTCCTTAAAAAAATGCGCACCTAGGCGCAGAACGAGACCATGATATTCGAAAAGTAGAGGTTATTTCCCATAGAATGTATACTATGTGGCCGTTCCGAAATGATTCCGAAATTTGTACAGAATACATTAGTGAAAAAAGTATTTTTGATCCGACCCCCTCAAACATATTTAAACTAAAAAGTCATAGTTCCAAGTAAATTTACCAAATGTATTTTATTCACTAACCAAGTTCTCTCGTTCTTCTACACAATGAAACTAGTTGTGCTAAAATCGGACCAAAATCAAAAGAGCAACATGCATTTGAAGTGAACAGAGCAATGGTGGTTTCGGAAATGAAAATCATTAAAAAGTCCGGACTTAGCTACGTTTAAACTCATGTTAAAAATCGTGTTCTTATCCAATGATCATAAAATTTTGAATACACATCATTCAATACATGAGAAATTTAGAAAAAATATAAAATATCAATAGGGTTACTGCTCCCTAATTCATCTTAGCACCTCTATTCATCTCACCCATTTGAACACGTTAGTTAAAGCAGTATCTGCTATCTCTATTCAACGCATTAGCTCAAATGGTAGGATGAATAAGGGTTCGTTGTACTCGACTTTTCGCTTCGCTCAAACGGGAGCATTTCACATTTTCCAGGCAAACATTTTAACTATGCTGCTTCTTAGGAACGTAGCAAAGGTGATGATACCTATTTAAACGCAATCCAGTCACTCTAAGTCGAGTTATCAACTAAACAGTGTGACATACAGACTAATGAGATGAATAAGGGCACGTCTACCCTACTTCAAAAATAAATTTTTGAGGTTTTGGCCAGCCTCCAGCCACTGTGCGACGGTGAATGTCTATGTCCAAAAGTAGCAGAAGTTCAGAGCAGTCGATACGAGATTGCAGTAAATCGGCGATGAAAACTGCTTTCGAAACATCTCGGCGTACAGACAGAAGATCGAGGTCAATAAGCTTACAACGATCTATGTAGGTCGGTAGGTGCAGTGGGTTCCTCCATGGGAGTCTACGAAGTGCGAAACGAACGAATTTGCGCTGCATGGCTTCGATGCGTTGAATATCATTATGGTAATAAGGTGCCCAGACTACATTTCCGTATTGGAGTGTAGAACGGACTAAAGCACAATAGAGTGCGTTTAAACAATGTATGTCGGTAAAGTTCTTGGAGACACTAAAAATGAATCCTAGCAGCTTGGAGGCCTTAGAACGGTTTGAGAACGGTTTGTGAGAAATTGTAGTCGAAATTAACTATCGAGTGTTTGTGAGTAAAGGATATAACCGAACACTTGGAGGCATTTCGTCGCTGTTGTGCTATCTTATGACAAGCGCCATTTTGCACATTTCGAGAAAAACGATTTTTAAAGTTTGAGATTGAATATCTTGAAACTTATAAATGGTGTAAACAATTCAAAGAATACAATAAATGCTGCTATCTGTCCTGTATTAATCACTTAAATATTACGTAGATCGGTTGACTATGTTGCGAGTTTTTACTATAAATGTAAACAAAAGTCGCACTCACACGTGTCATAGGTGTGTATTGATGACAAAATTTGTATGGCGTGTCATAATCGTGCATGGAAAATTTTCCATAGAAAAAAATCATCAATTATAAACTTTTTTTCATATCTTTGGCTTCATTTGGACTATACACAATCGGTGAGATGCATTTTGAAGGAAATGAGTCGGGGAATCTAGAAAAAAATAATTATTTTTCACACAGTGTTGCCACTATTTCCAGTTTAAAACTTAAATTGCATTTTTCTCACAATTCTTGCATTTTTTGTTTTGAAAATGATTATGCCATTGTGTTTCTCAGATAGTTTCACATATAAAAACATCTTATACATCAAGATAATTTGAGCCAATTCCCAGACACAGTCATTTGAAGCAAAAAAATAAAAATTTCTCAGCACGTTTCTCGCTATATCTCAGTAACCAAGCAGAATGTCAAAATTCTGTAAACGCCACTTTGTAGAGATTTTTTAGACAAGTAATGTGGCATATCTAACTCAGTTCACCCCAAAATGGCGTTTGTCGTAAGATAGCACAACAGCGACGATTTAACATCATCCTATTGGAATAGCACCAATTGGTGAATACATCCAACTGGGATTGCAAGAATTCTGCGTCTTTGGCATTTCTGATAAGGTGAAATAGTTTAAAGTCGTCGGCAAATGAAAGTTTCTTGCACTTAAGCAAATGGTTTAGGTCGTTTAAATAGAGCAAAAATAGGAATGGTCCGAGATGACTACCCTGAGGAACTCCGGAGCTAATAGCAAATGGTGGAGTCGTGCAGTCACCAATTTTCATTGCCATTTCACGTTCGGTTAGGTACGAGTGGAGCCAGTCCAGGAAGGAGCCATTAAATCCAAGTCTGCTTAATTTGGAAACTGTTATCTGATGATTAATTTTGTCGAATGCCGCGGAGAAGTCGGTGTATATGGCATCTACCTGCAGTCTTGCTTGCAAGCATTGACTTATGAAAGATGTGTAAGATACGAAGTTTGTGGTAGTTGACCGTTTAATCATGAAGTCGTGTTGAGTCTCGGATATGTAGCTAGAGCAGTTATGAGTGATGAAATCGAGCACAATCAGTTCGAATAACTTAGACACTGCACATAATGCAGCTATTCCGCGATAATTCGAAATTTCGCTTTTGTTCCCTTTTTTGAACACTGGGAAAATGTATGATTTTTTCCATAAGTCGGTAAACATTCCTGATGACAGAGAGCTATTGAACAGCATTGATAATGGAAGCTGGAGACTATAAGTGCATTTTTTTAGTACGATAGATGGAATTCCATCGGGCCCTGGACTGGACGATGACTTCAGCTTAGAAAATGCTCTGTTGACTGTAGCGGGTGTAATAATAGGGTGAGAGCCGATTGGAGAACGTCATGTTGTCGGCGGGATGAAGCGATGACAGAAGCGTGAGTGACTGTGGGTGCTTGCCGATCGTTGATGCGGTGATTGCAAGAGGGTGACGTGACGTCATATTTTCGTAGCCAACATAAGAACTTTGCTTGTAACAAAATGAACCAAAATTATTTTAAATACGAACGAGGAGTACTTTAGTTTACATCAAATTAGTTAAAGTGTTCATTGTTTTCTTTTGTTTACTGCTACTATTGTTTGTTGATGATATTTTAAGCGATTTTGACGTTGTCAAACTGACCCCCATCGATCGGTGGAAAAGCGATGTTGCCTATTGTCAAACTCTGTATGTAGAGATAGGGATGCCAGTTACCTGGGTGAGTGTCGTAGAGCGAACAATGGCTTCTGATGTTAATTTGCAAAAAACTTTTTGCTATTATAGACACAAATTGTGAAGCGTATTCCAGAAGTGAATAACTTAGAGAAGATGATCAAGAATCTCACTAAATAAAGTCCAAACTATTGAACAGGCGGTAGTAATTCACTGGTAATTGATCGAAGTTTGGAGCGCGGAAAAAAAAGGTCAATATCCCTATTTTCTCATTTTAAAATCCATTAAGTGGCAGATAAAAACGAGTATTCGCTGTATATAGGGAAAGATCTAGTGTTAATATGGTTATAGAAAATTTTTCTTAACCGGAAGCCACGACTTCAATGTGACGTCACTTATCGATTTCCGCCATCTACCCTTCATGCCCGTTTCAAAAATATCCAGATTGTTACGGTTATCGATGATATTTCTCAACCGGATGGCGCCATCTTGGATTTCAAAAAGGTTCCAAGCATCGATTTTCATCATTCACTCATCAAGCCCGTTCCAAAAATACCCATATAGTTAGGGTTATCGACAATATTGCTCGACGTGAATTCGCCATTTTTGATTTCAAAAAAAGTTCCAAACATTCATTTTCAGCATCTACTCGCCAAACCCGTTCCAAAACTACTCATACATAATATTTATTAAATTTTGCAGTCTTCCCAAATGAACATCGCACACAATGTTCGCTTTGGTTCTGCACTCATATCAAACCCACACTTCGTGTACGAACTCAAACACGCTATTTCGTACCAAAACACGTGCACATGTTCGTTTGCACAACCGAACCCCATGTACGTACACGGTGTGCGTACATATAGGTTCGTGGTACTGGTTTTCTTTCTATCACTGTCATCATCACTAGTGTTGACTGTTTTTGCCTATTGCGAATCGTTCTCGTGTACGCATGCGGTGTACGTACACGGATGTTTGAACTAGAGTTTTCTAATCGTTCGCTTAAGTTCGACGTTCGCGATGTAGAGACATCGAGACGAAGCATGTTTGAGGTTGAACGCTAGCACGAAATTTTGTACACAGGTACAAACTTTGACGAAACGAATTTTGATAAGAATGTGAAACGAACTTTGTTTACGAACTAAATTCCAAATAACGAACACTTTTTTACGAATCAATTCATTTTACGAACCCCCTAAATAGCCCACTACAAGTGCAATTCCTAAAACTTGAATTGCACTTGTAGTGGGCTATAAAATCTTAATTGTTTGTATCTTAATTAATTGTATCTTGTATCTTCTATGTATCTTAATTGTAAGCTTCACGATCAGAATGAAATAACAAGATTATAACAGAACAAAATTTTTGTAACATATTGTGTTATAAATTAGATCTCGTTAGTAGTTAAAATAACAGAAATTTATAACAAGTAACAAAATGAGATATAGTTTTGAAATATTTCTGTTATGTGTTTCTGATCGGGTTTAGTAAGGTTTTTGTTTCAGTTTTGAGAAAATCATGAAAAGATTAACATTTTTGCTTTATTTATATTCACGATGCATACTTTACAGCAAAAATACAGTGACTGCTTTCGAGCAAATCATTGCGTTTAACCCTTTGCGACGCGAATTTTTTTTATTGTTATCACTGTTAGTTTTAGCTTTATCTAGGTTTTCGGGATCGCTGGTTCTGTTCCTGACGTCGTACATGTAAACTACAAAATGGCGGATACAATATGGCGACTGTGCTTGGCTAAATTTCAAGTTTTTTTAATATTGGCCGAAAACTTACAAGGAGGTTTTCGGGGTCGCTGATTTTGATTCTGATGTTAGAATTGTCAAATTAAAAATGGCGACTATTGACGCCGTTTTGCATTTTCGAATTCTGACATTAGAATCGTAATCAGCGAGTTTTATGCTCATTATAACAAAATTCGTAAAAAATGGCGGGCATTGTGTAGCCGCCTTTTTGAATTTTCAAATTCTATTATCAAAATCGTAAGCCGCGATCTCAAAAACCACATACTAGTTGAGAAGTTATCCCTATCTCTCAGAATCTCGATGGAAGGCAAGTCCAAACCAGCATTAAGGACTATCTATCTGCACCATTCTTCGCTACATCCGGCATCTCCACAAGGAAGCCATCTCGGTCCAGTGATATTCCTACTCTACTTTAATGACGTCAACATCAAATTACAAGGACCCCGCCTTTTTTGCCGACGACATGAATTTTTTTCGACAAATACGGGATAAAACCGATGCCGAGTTTCTTCAGAGTGAATTGGAGAGTTTTAGTACGTAATGTGATCTAAACAGAATGGTTTTAGACCCGAGTAAATGCACAATCGTTACATTCACGCGGAAACGCCAACTGATTAAGTGTAACTACCATCTCTTCGACTCGAGTATTCCAAGACACTCTAACGTCAAGGATCTCGGAGTCATCATAGATTCGGCACTAACGTTCAAACCACATAACATCATCCATTGTGGATAAGGTATCAAGACATCTTTGGTTCATCTTCCGAATAGCGAAAAATTTCAAGGACGTAGGCTGTTTAAAATCTCTCTATTGCGCGCTGGTTCGCTCAACACTGCAATATTGTTCTGCTGTTTGGAACTCCCACTACCAGAACGGCGTCAACAGAATCGAGGCCGTCCAACGCCGGTTTATACGCTTTCCACTCCGACAGCTTCCTTGGCAAACAGATTTCAACTGTCGAGCTACAAAAACCGTTGTCAGTTAATACAGCTCGATATCCTAAGCATCCGGAGGGACTGCTCTCGATCCCTGTTCGTCTCGGACTTACTGTCTGCCAGGGTGTATTGCCCTACAATCCTCGGACGCCTCGTTCTTCAAGCTCGCGTTCTAGCTCTGCGCAATAACTCTCTTATGCGAGTCCCGTTCAGGAGAACCAACTATGGGCGCCAGAGCGCTGTTACTGGACTCCAGCTTGTGTTTAACAGTGTGGCGACGGCTTTTGACTTCAAGCTGGCAAGGAATTCGATAAAAACTAAAATAATGTGTATTCTGAAATGTAATTAGTTTAAGTAACCACCATTGGGTCCAAGAGGTCTGTTGGTGACGGTACAACAAATAAACAAATAAATAAACAAGCAAACGAGATTTTCGAGTTTTAATTGTTTATAACTAATAAGTAATTAATAAATTCACATAATTTTTTGTGCTAGTTGTACTCCTTATATCTCAGTTGATTATAAGAAAGAATTCGTATTTATATGTGTACGCCAACTAGAAATTCAATAAAAACTTAGGAGAAGTAGGTGGCACGTATTCGTCCCACTGCGTTGCACAGGGTTAATAAACGAAAAATATTAACTCTTGTTGCTGCCGTTAATGATGTTTAGCTGATTGTCCCTTCTAGATTCGATGTAGTCTACGTCAATAACCTAAACTGCTAAAAAAAATTTTGTCCGGAAAGCTTGCCACTGATTTTACATTGACTGAAGTCGCCTATGACCATGGTTTGGAACGTCTCTTGAACAACGTACTTATTTTTTGCCATCGTTGAGAGGGATGATGCAAGTGATGCAGAAGTGATGTGATGGAGAAAGTTGCTGGCCACAACAACCACTCACGTCGAATGTCCATGCCAGGACCAACACGAATGCACATGGTCAGTATGATCTATGCAACTTGTGCTGTGTATTTTCTGTATGCTATGAATCAGTTATAATATTTACCCGAGACAGAATATGCATTTTCGTAACAGAATACAGTACCAAAAGATTGCTGCCACTAAAACTGCTGTGATGATGGTGATGACGAAACGAAATTCAAAATAAACTATTATGTTACCATTTCACGCATCAGTATGAATCAGCGTTTTTGGTTAGAAAAAAAAAATGATGAGACCCGAATTTAGAATCGAAAGAGAAGACAGACTAGTTCTGCTGGAATGTGCTCAAAAATACTCTCCTGCCTGACTCGAACGTTTTCGAGAATCCAACCTGAGTCCACTATAGAACTATCTTGCCTATTCGATTTCATGGACCATTGAATTCGTGTTGAAAAACTTGAAATGCTAATGAAAACAGTTAACTCGTATTGATTTTATTTGTTATCTAACATCATAACATGTTCGAATGCATTTTATTAATTTTATAAACTCATCCTATCAACTATATTAGATTAAATTATATTTGAATTAACGGGCAGCTAGTTGACCCGTCCTTTATCAGCTAATCGAGCTGACAAATTCCTGTTCACGCTAACGCATTTAATTCAAACAATGCAGTATCATAGATCAGTTATGATAAAAAACTTTGTTTACTTTTACGGACGGATTTTTTATCTCTTTCATATTCCACTGATTTACTATTTGCACAACTGTTGCCCAACCATAAACTAATATGGACCAGTCCAGTGACCATTAACTCCATTGAAGCATGAAACTTTCAACACCGAACCCATCGAAACAATTCGAAACCCACGTCCAGCACCTCGTATGTCGGTCGCTGTTGCTAGTAACCACTGATATTTCGTGCGCTCAAGCCACGAACCAGTCGATTCGCGCTTTGAAGCAACAGTTTAGCTCACAACAGTTTATCCTGCCAGAGAAGGGCGTGAATTGATGGGTGGAATTTTGCTGCATTGGATGGGGTTGCGAGATCTATCGAAAGCCGAAATGTGAAGCTAGTAGAGTGCGGCTGCTATCTAACCGCCACCACCACTACTTACGCCGAAAACAAGGAGGCTTGCTGAAGAAGGAGTCCGTATATATCGTTCGCTGACTGATGATTTCTTCGTGGCCACATCATCATCATCATAGTATTTATCACCGTCATAAATGTTTGAACATATACAGATTAGAATGCAAACGTGATGAGAATTTCTACAGTTATAAGCTCTAGAACACGGAGTAGGGATAATTTTGTATATTAAAAACAGCTTTGTGCGATAAATTAGCAATCAATTTAATATCGACATCCAACGTTCCAGGTTTACCAACCTTCCGGCATCGACTTTGACTAAAATGCTTCAAGTACCGCACCGTGTTTCCAAATAAGCAACAACGTGATTGAAATTGTTTTAACTTCATAAAGTTGATTTTGAGTGTCTTCAGCAAAATTTGTACATATTATATTTCCTATTTTATAGAGGTATTAGTTTAGTGATTAATCCACCATAAAGCTGAGAAATGAATTTTTATTTGGTTATTAATAAAAAACTTTATTCGGCAAAGTTGTAGGGAATACAATATGAAACAATTTGGCTAAAAGTACCATATTTCTAACTGTTGACTCCTATGCTACACGCCTCAAAATGGTTTTTGCCTTTCTCATATAGAAAGGTTATGCAATCACTCTGAACATCGGTAACGTAATCCCGGCCAGGAGGCCCGAGTGTAATATACTATTTGACCCAGTTCGTCGAGATCGGAAAACGTCTGTGTGTGCGTGTGCGTATGTGTGTATTAGACTGCCCAGAAAAATTATGAATTTTTGAAAACTCAATCGGCCCACACCTGATTTGATTCCTAGTCCCACCAGGAGTACTTGCTCCAAATTTGAAGCAAATCGGACAAGTCTAGCTGCCGGGGCAACGTGCTTGAAGTTTGTATGGGATTTTTGGTCAATTTATATGGAGAAAACTCACTAACTCGCATTTTTGCCGCTGGGTCGCACTGTACATATCGTATTATCACTGTAAGTGAAAATAAGAAAGATAAATAAATTATCTACAATTTTGTTGAAGACTGCTAGTGAATCCGGCTTTGTTAAAAGAAGTTATTAAACTTTTAACGAAGTGATGTCCGAGCCAGTTTTGTATGGGGCCTAGCAGTGCATGGTTGTGTATCAGTACTCGATTCCCACGAACTGTACATTTTTGTTAAATAATCGATAGGTTTAGCCCAATAGTATGTTTAGAAGAATTATAACAAAAAATACGATTTATGTTTTGGTTGGAAAATTTTAGTTCCAACTGTGATCGCATAGAGGGCGCCAATACTAACTTTTCATAGAAGAGAGATAGAATATCAAGATTTTCGGAAGAATTATTGCAAAATTCCTGTTGTACAACTTTGTGGAAGGGGAGTGGGCGTAGCGTATTGGTAAATCGATTGCCTTGTACGCAGCGCACCTGGCTTCGAGTCCCGACCCCGCACATAGGGTTAGAAATTTTTCCTAAGAGATTTGTCTAACCCGATGAGGCGAATGACCTTAAGGTTAAAACCTCTATAATTGAAATAAAAAAAAACTTTGTGGAAGAGACCTAATTTCTATCTCTTTCCGTTGAAAAGTTAGTGTTGGCGCCCTCTATGTGGTAAAATGTGGAAATAAAATGTTCTAACCAAAACATGACTCGTATTATTTACTACAATTCTTCTGAACATACCATAGAGCTAAATCTTACGGTTATTTCACAAAAATTTTTAGTTCGCGAGAATCGAGTACTGATACACAACTATGCACTGCTAGGCCCCATACAAAACTGACTCGACATCACTTCACTAAAAGTTTAATAACTTTAACAAAGCCGAATTCACTAGCAGTCTTCGACAAAGTTGTAGACAATTAAATTATCTTTCTTATTTTCACTTACAGTGATAATACGATACATACAGTGTCATCTAACGGCAAAAATGCGAGTTAGTGGGTTTTCTCCATGTAAATTGACGAAAAATCCCATACAAACTTCAGGCACGTTGGTCCGGTAGCTATACTTGCCCGATTTGCTTCAAATTTGTTGCAAGTACTCCTTGTGGGACTAGGAATCGAATCAGGGGTGGGTCGGTAGGGTTCATTTTTTTCCTGTCACTCTAGTGTGTATATGGCAAAAAATGTCACCTTTGTTTTTCAGAGACAGCTGGAGCGATCGCTTGATCGCTATTCTTTTTTTATCGATCGGATTTCCGGTTCTGGAGTTACGAGTTGAAGAGTGCGATCACACAGCAAATTCCCATATAAACAAGTACCACCACGATATCAAAATGATGCAAAACTTATTAAATGCAAAATTACTTGGATTTGCCAGTTTAGATCAATAATGACTAATCAAAGCCGCCTTGACCACATTGGCCACCTACGACGCACGGTGGCACGACGAGTAACAAAACCCCAAAAATTAGTGTTTTGTACATCTTTTGCAAATATTCATTTTATTTGTCTCTAAGCTTGAATAAAATTATTTTAAATTTTCACGGTTATCGGATGAACAATAAATTTTTAACATGTCGTTGAAGCAAGTGATGTCGAAGATTTCTGCTCAATTCAATTCATAAGAATTGTTCGTGCCTTCGAACTTCAAATGGCGATATCTCAAGAACTTTGGAAAGAAGAACGAATATCTGTAGGGGAACATGGGGAGACTTGACCAAGCGCAGAATTCCATTATTGTCTGTGACGTGTTCTATTAGGATCTTAAAAAACTTTCAAAAGTATATTTATACTGATTTCGATCCCTTAAGGTAATTTTAAAAGTTTGGAATGAAAAATCCTTTCTTTATAGAAAATATTCGTAATTAATAAATTTGAGTTAAATGATGTAATTTTTTATCAAAATACTACTCGACTAGTAATTACTTTTAAAGTACTTATTCCTTATGAAGTAGTGAAATGATTTTACAATAATCGGAACATTGAAATAGTTATTACTAAAATTTGTACGACATTGAACGGAAGAACTAATGTTGGGGAGACTTGACCAAGTGGCAATAAGCTGAAGAAAGATACAAAATTTCCGACATTTTTCACGCTGTGGTACCTACTGTTATTGTTAATTGCGTCACACAAAAATCCCACCTTAAACAGCAGTCTATATTTTTTAGTACTAGTAATCAAAGTTAGAAGTAATTGTGGCTAATTTCGTTATGTGTAAACATGCAGTGTAAGCAGTATAGATAATCCTTAAAATCGAAATTTATGAAACGCAACCTTTTTATGTCCTGATTTTGAAGTCTCCCCAGGCCTTGGTCAAGCCTCCCCGCAGTGAGGAGACTTGACCAAAAACAACGTTCACAGAAAAACCTTTATAACTTTTGCGAAAGTAAATTAAAAATTCTGCAAAAAATCATGAACACGCACAATACCTTTGCACATCATATTTCAATGAGTTTTGAAGGATTGAAAACTTTTTTTAGATTTATGCTGGTTTAGCTGAAAACCTGGTCAAGTCTCCCATGTTCCCTTACTGTAGATGTGAGCGTTTTTGTGGAGAAATCGTTTATATTTGTTTTGCATCAAGAAAAAGCAATTGAGAAATTGAAAATTATGGAATTTCTGAACTGATGGCAGCAATAGATTCAGCGGCCCAAAATCAGCTAAAAACTCAATTCACATAAACCAATTTTTATAATTTTGTCCCACTTTTGTATGGAGGTAGGGTTCGTCGCGGTTGCGGTAATTACCGTAACCGCGCGGTATTTACCGCACCCGCACCTTAAAAACTGCGGTGCGGTGAAACACTTTTTCCAGCGGATGCGGTGCGGAAAATGAGCTTCTACCGCGCGGCTTTACCGCAACCGCACTTCATAAAATAATTGGTAAAGCCTGCAGTCTGCATTAAAAAGTAAATTAAAACTATGACTTTTACCATTTGAGAAGGACGCTACTAGATTTATTTTCTTAACGAATGCTTAGCAATGTCATTATTAGGAAAACCCCTTTGTCAGAACGTTCGAGTTCTACATTACCCTACAATAGAGAAACGTAAAAAACATTAAATTGCTCTAATTTACGATTGACAATAATTTGAAAAAAAAAAAAATCCGAATATAATCTATATTCGACCTACCGCTACTTGATTTTTTATATTTTGGTTATTCTAATATGATAAAACATACTGTCACTAAGAAATAAAATCTATAAGCTGTGCCCTATATAATTTTGCACCATTATTTTTACGACATATTTTGAGCACTATTTATTTTATATTTCAAATTAAAAATTTACAAACCAACCTTTTCAAATACATAAAACTCATTGAAAAAAATTGTCTGCCTACTGTCAAATCCAATTTAAAAATGCATCATTTCTCCTGATTCATCTTGGCAATCGTGGAATTATGAATCGTTTTCGATGATATTTTCTCATTTATGAATTTTGATTAATTTGAAGAACTTAAAGATGAACAAATAAAGTAAAACTATCGAAGTTAGTGTTCTTGTTTATTTTTTATTGCGATTTTTTTTATTTAGATTATAGAGGTTTTAACCTTAAGGTCATTCGCCTCTTCGGGTTAGAAAAATCTCTTTTGAAAAATTTCTAACCCTATGTGCGGGGTCGGGACTCGAACCCAGGTGCGCTGCGTACAAGGCAATCGATTTACCAACTACGCTACGCCCACCCCCTGCGATTTTTTGTAATTCTCAAAGAAGCTTCCCTTCATATTGTGACAAGTGTCAAAGTTAGCCCACATGCCAAATTTTGCAGTTTGGACAATTTTTGTCCTCTGCCAACTTCAATTGAAGTTTTTTGCCATTGGCGTTATGGAAAAATATTAGAAAAATACATGAAAAGCTAGAACTTTACGTTTGAACTAGCCATTAGAAAATTGCAGCTCATACATTTTTTTAAGGGAGCAATCTTAGTATTTGAATAAGAATACATGTTTCTTAAAATCCCCTATTTGTAATAACATTTCTGCTGTATGCTGTAAATCATACATATTTTGCAGTTTTTCAAAAGTTCAACAACTCTGTACCGGTTGAGATGGGATGGATTCCTGATTAGATGTTGTGTGTAGAATGATTTTTTGTCATATATGGCATCGTTCTTATTGATGAAATTCAACATGTTTATTGTCAATGTATTGGGATGATATTCAGAAGTAGGGGACCGCGGGACAAGTCCGACACCTTAAGCGCAATAATTTTTCTAAAATTCCACAAAGCTCCTAAAATTTTATATTCTGTGCATAATCCTTGTTTAGGTTTTCTTAACAAAATATAATTTTTTCAGCGTTTCAAAAAATTGAATTCATTAAAAATTATTGGTTGCCAAAAAATGGAGAAAAATTACATTTTAAAAACGCTGCGGGTAAGACCGACACCCCAAAGGGGCAAGAGCGACCCCTTTTTGTACTTTCTTTTTGTCATTTTTTTTCCATTAAAAATGTATTGTGTATGTGTGATAAAGTGTAATTATGTGTATATGAGTATGTGTGATGCAAACGCATGCTTTCTGTAGTTTCATCGCGTAGCAAGAGGAAGAGCATTCGAATGCGTGGTGTTATGAATAAATAATATTTAACGCATGGTTTATATTATGGTACGGGTTTTTTCAAGTAATTCTTTCGAGCCTAATTGCCACTTGTATAGCCATTTTAAGTAGGAAGAGCTGTTCTGCAAGCAGATTATATACGCTATTACTAGGACTCATTCACTTAAAAGTGACGCACGCTTTATAGTAAGCTATCCGGTTCGTGTTGTGATTTTTCGGAACACTGTTGATCAATAATCCGGCGGTCAATGAAAATTTTTCATCAATGTCATTTCAAAATCTCATAGTAGATTATACTTTTCGTTTCTTTTTGTAATATTATTATGAATCACGTTCAATTAATTTTTGATTTTTTTGGTCGGCTTGAGACAATACTGATAAATAAATGCAAAAAACATAGTTTCCGTGTATTTCAATTATTAACATGAGGTAATTATAGTATAATTGAACACAACAAATATACCCAGTCGTTTGTATCGATTCAAAAACGAACCCAATCAACTAAACACCGTGTCTTACCCCACCCAAAAACTCTCGGTCTTACCCCAACAGCGCACATTTTTGTTAAATGCTCAATTAACAGTATTGAAATACTCAAACTTATCTTCAATTCACATAAATAGCGATATGGAGAGTAGAATGGAATGTGTGACACAAAAACTGGTCATTTTCAAAGCTTTTGTGTTATTGAAACCTTAAAATGTATCAACTAAAATTAACATCCAAACGCGCATCAACTCCTGTCATTATTGCATGATTTAAAATTTGATATCTGGGAAAAGTCGTGTGGTGTCGGGCTTGCCCAGGGTGTCGGGCTTACCCCCAGTTCCCCTACTGGTGTTTTTTCTTTAATTTTTTTTGGTGAATTTCCTCTAAGAATTAAAAGTGATTTTTACTACCTAAATGCGAAAAACTTTCATGTCATTTTCATGTGGCAAATTCATTGCAAATATGAAAATTCAAAGAAAAAATATACAACTTCATTGTTCCATTTTTTTAATTAACTGAAGGATAATTAAATTAAAAGTTTTCCTATTAATTGCTGCGGAAGAACATTTTTGTATGTATGATGATGAAATACAGCTACATTTCGTAAGACTTCATTGCTATGCTAATGGAAAAATGTACGGAATTTTATTAATAAAACATGCAAAGTTGAATTTCTTCATAAATCTTACATTCTGAGGTGTCCGTCAAAGTTAATTTTCGCATAAATAAGAATAACATTTTATTATATATGATACACAATAAATGTATAATTTTTCAACACAATTTTTAAAAATACACAAATTTTACCGCATTTACCGCATAACCACGTGGTGCGGTGCAGTAAATGCAGTGCGGTTGTGGTAAGCGGTGCGATTTTATTATTTTTTTGCGGTTGCGGTGCGGACTATCCATTTACCGCCCACATCCGCACCGCGACGAACCCTATATGGAGAGGTGCCTCCGAGCAACGGTTCTTGATTACATTTAAGCAGGAACTGAAAAATGCCCAAATGGGGGAGTAAAGCAAAATTTCAAAATAGAAGTTGTATTTTTGATGCCAAGTGTCGACATTTGATGTAACCTCAAAAAAGAAATGTTTGAAATGGACTTTTTTCGACTTTGGCACATTATTGCCTTTCTCATATAGGTAGAAAGGTAATTGAATCACTCTGAACATCGCCAACCTAATCCAGGCCACTTTTTTACTAAGATAGGTTTTCTGTATTTTAACAGGGGCGTAGCTAGGGATATGCGATGGGGAGTTGAATCCCCCCATATTACACACCACCTTATCAATTCCCCCAAACAGATCCCTTTCAAACGACCGCCTCATCCACCCTCTTCAGATCCACCCCTCTTTCATCCCAATCACCTTCACCGAGTAGGCAAACCAAGATAGGCGAGGGGTGTGGTTCGGTTGTGGGTTATTCACCCCTTTCACTGTAACTCACACACACACACACACACACACACACAACCACACACACGCACACACCGGGGCAGCAGGGACAAGATCTTAGTAATAAAAGCATTCTAGCCTAACCGGAATGCCAACCGGCACACCAGGATCGCCGCCAGTAACGTCCTGATTACGGCATACTTGCCATGGCGAACGTAAAGGGACAGGGCACGGATCACGAATTGGATGGAGACTTTGGGGTGACAGACGTGCTGTTCTACTCCCCGAGTAAGGAAGGATGACAGCAACTTGAAATGGCGAGTGGGCTAATAGCAAGGCTGCCTCCGTCCTGACCAGACCCTGGCAGCTATCCGGGTACGCGCAAAACTCATTATTTAGATGATGATACTAGGTTCGGAGGAACCATTCCCGATTTAATGCCAATCCTGCTCTGAACACTACTCTCCATGAATAATTCTCTGCTTCATAGATAATCTTGGGATCACAAGAAGCGACTATGTACAACGAGTGAAGATAGCGGCCTGGAGTTGCGACCCAATAAAATGGAGACAAACAAAGAAAACCATATATATGGAGCAGGTGTGGCGAATCCGTTCGGCTGACCACCAGCAATAGCTGAAGTTATTCAGCAAGAACTAGAGGAGAGGAAGCTGAAGCAACAGCGGCCAGAGCAGAGCAGCATGAGTTACACCCCATAGAAGCCAAAAGTTGTACTTCTATGGGGTGTAACTCATGCTGCTCTGCTCTGGCAGTTGTTGCAGCGAAGTACTTGGTTGAGGAGCTCCATAAGTTTGTGAACGCGAGAAACAATGTCCAATTGGCATTAAGGATATGGTTTTTAGAATCCGAAAGGCGTTAGTGTCTACCGTGAATGAGTATGGCATGGCAACGCGAAGGGTTGATGTAGCTGAGCGAGCATTTGTATCGTAGGAAGGAGAAACCGATTGGAGTGGAGAACACACCAGTTTCGGCGACCTCAAAGAGAACAAGAAGCTCGCCAGGAAACGGAAGATCAGGCGGCCCAAGAGGCAGACAATCGAGAACGCTGTTGATGCCGACGGAAAGGATGTCGCCTAACAGGGAGAAAGCTGGAGTACCGTTGTAGGTCGGAAGGAGAAACGTGGGAAACAGCAAAAGCAGAAGGAAGAAGAGGAAAAGAAAACCTCCAACTCGTCAGAAGGCGCCAATGATAGAAGCCGTGCTCGTCAAAACCAATGACGTGACGACGTATGTAGCGCTGCTAAAGCATTTTAGAGAGGACCCGGAGCTGAGGTATTTGAGGGAAACAGTGGTAAGAATCAGCTCGACCTTGCAGGAGACTATTACCAAATCAATGGGTAAAAAGGAACATGTTAAAACCTTAAACCCGGAGATGGTGAGTGTGTGCAAGGACCTTGATGAAATCACAACGGTAGACGAACTGGTTGGTACACATAACGATCCGGCTAAAGCGCGGATACAGAGGAACTCAGACAGCGATGATTCTTTAACGGTAACCGCTGCCGATAAGTTACGGTTGGATAGTCGAGATGTCCATTGAGAGCCGCCCCATGAGTGAATAATCAAGCGGAGAAATGCTTCAAGGGTTTGGGCTTTAGACATTTAGCAGGCGCTTGCAAAGGCCCGGATAGATGCGGGATGTGCTGGAAATGCGGGGTGATAGGCCAACTTGACGAGAGACTGCACAGAGACAGCCGAAGAGCTTGCTTTCCATTCCAGCAGACCATCAGACTGCTGGCTTTAAATATCCTGCGCCTGGAGGCCAACGGTAATGGAGGTAACCCAGATAAATATGAATCACTGAGACACCGCACAGTAGCTGTTGTGGTAGTCTACAGCAGAAACAATGCGTGACGTCTTTTTGATTGCAGAGCCATGCCAAGTCCCCTTTGAAAACGATAACTGGGTGGCGGATAGATCGGCAACGGCTGCAATACAAATTATGGGCAGAATTCCCATTCGAGAAGTGGTAGAACGCTCATACGAGGGCTTCGTAGTCGCCAAAATCAACGGGGCCTTCGCGTGCAGTTGCTACACTCATCTAAGGTGGACAGTGGAGCAGTTAACCGGGTTGATCGGTCGGAAACCGGTAGTCATTGGTGGTGACTTCAACGCCTGGGTTGTGCAGTGGGGCAGTAGAGTAAAACAAAAGAGGGTGTATCCTGCAGGAAACTTTAGCGAAGTTAGACGTACGATTGTGCAATGAAGGTTCTGTTAGCACATTTTGGAGAGACGGGATAGAGTTTAGCATAGACATCACATTCTGACGACGAACATGGATTAGAGAGTATGTGAAACGTATACGCATAGTGACCACCAGCCGATTCGCTACCGTATAGGTCAACGAAACCCTGCTGCAGTACGAAGAAGGATGACCGGTGAGCGAAAGTGGAAGACGAAAACCTTCAACAAAGACCTCTTAGTTGAGGCACTTAGGCCGAACGACGGGACCGAAAACGTGGATGCGGCTGACCTAACAAGAAGGATTGTGGCGGCTTGTGACACCGCAATGCCGGAAAAACTAGAACCACGCAATCGACGGCGTTCAGCTTAGTTACTGGTGAAACGAGACGCTTAGTACGCTACGCGCTGCTTGTTTCAGAACCAGGAGGCGGGCTCAAAAAGCAATATCGGAGCCAAATTGAGAAGCGTTTCGGGAAGCTAGAGCCGCTTCAGAACGGGAGATTAGACTCAGAAAGTGAGACTGTCACAAGGAGCTGTGCCGAGAAGTAGATGCCAATCCATGAGACGACATGTACCGAGTCGTGATGGCGAAAATGAAGGGCTAGACGACGCCAGCCGAAATGTGACCGGATAAGTTTAAGATAATCGTCGAGGGTCTCTTCCCGAAACGCCATCCAACTGTCTTCGGAAATTTTTTGTATAGTTTATCGCTCATGCGGATCGCTCTTGATCGGCGATCTTTCTTTCGTGGCCTCTGCAATTGCTACCTTTTGTTACAATACCAAATTGCAGAACAGTGCCAAATTAAACTACACGATCGGAGTTTGCCAATCCTCATGGAAATCTAAATGAGATCTTGAGATGGAACTCACATTAAAGCTTTCGCGAAAAACTCTCAGTCACTTCATCACCGATCGGAAAAATGAGCGTAAGCGCTGGTGGGCCACATTAGTTAATCGTTGGACATTATTAAATGAGGAACGTCATTAGCATTTTACAATGCTATCAACAGAGTGGTTACGCGCATACTCTCCGAGCTGCAGAGAAGTTAGTGAAATAGCGACATTGGCTAGAAAACCGTCGTGAAACCACGAATCGGGTTTCGGGAGAAATTCCGCCGCCGAGGAACTCTCCGTCGGTGTAGACTAGGTCCACCTACGGGACCAATTGAGTAGTACGCGATGTAGCACCGGGTTCGTCGGGGCGCCAACAAACCAAATGTCAGGCTTCACCGGACCGATCTCGACACCCTTCCGAGTAGCTCGTGAGTGGACTAGGTCCACCGCCGGGGATTAGACCGAGTAGACCGTATCAGCTATCAGTGAAATCAGTGAAACGGAAGCTACGCTCCACCCGGAATCACTGGATGGACCTCAGCACCTACTGGCTGGCCCGTTTAGTAGGCTAAGTTCACCGCCGGGGACTAGTTCGAGACGAAGCGGGGAGCTAAATCGCTCACTGAAACGAACATCGGTATCGCGAGAAATGTATCGCCGGAAAATTCACAGTAGGGGAGATTCGCCGCCGTGGACTATCTTAATATATCGTAACAAAATAGGAGCTGATTGGCTGACGAAACAAACACACGTACCGAGAAAAATTCCGCTGGCGGGGAACTCTCAGTCGGAGTACAGTAGTTCACCACCGGATAATATCCGACTAGATTTCGATAAAGCTGGGAGCTAAAAGGCTCAAGGAAGCAGGTAACGGTGTCGGAAGAAATTCCTTCGTCGGGGAACTATCGGTCGGGGTAGGGTGTATTCACCGTCGGGGACTACGCGAGTAGATCGTGATAAGGCTCGGAGTTGAATGATTCACGGAAACAGGAGCTAAATGGCTCAAGAAATCAGCATCTAAATGACTCACGGAGACGAGAGCTAAAGAGGCGACGTATTAGATGGAGACAAGAAGCACGAGAAAAGTTAAATCAAAGCTTAAAGGTCGAACTATTTCATGAACCAAGTGTGGATCTGAGATAGAACAGAAGAAAGAGGTGCGACGAAAGCACGATGAGCCCCCCAACGAAGTAATACCTTGATGTAGTTCCGTGGGGGTGAAGAAAAAGAATAAGGAGTGTTTTAGTGGTTAGGCACGAACGTGAGTCGTGAGTCCCACACAGTGCCAATACACCAATATACTCACGGCGTCTCTGGTAGAATATATTTAGACAAAAAATCAGTATAGTCAAAATACTCACTAATCGAAAGCTTAGATGCTCCTTTTTAATTTGAGCATAACTTTGAAATTTACTATCGGGGGGTCTAGAACTTTTTTTAGCATATTGATAATCAATTTTTTAGGTAATTTTTCAATAAATAACTTAAAACAAATATCTCCCTTTTAGGAGGTTGAATCAGTGAGCACACACTGCCAGAGGAACGGACTTGTAACGCTAGTGAAATGCTTCGAAGACACCATTTAACCAGCTTCGCGTTGGTTTTAAGGAATCTTGAAAATTATAAAATAAATTATTTCCTTCAATTTATTTTTCTTCAAAATATATTTTTGCCCAGGATTTCAAAATTATATCATTGTTCAATGGATTCTTCAAACAATTTTAGCTCAATTTGATATGTTTTAGTTGTTAGTTTCCTTGAAAATTACGAGTTTAAACAGGATTGAAAGACTGTCCTTTTAAAAACACTTAGGAGCAGTGGTTCAAATTTTCGCAGAAAATCATCCTTTCCGAAAATATATTTCATGCTATCTCATTTGGAGAGAATTGTTTGGAAGCAGCAGGGTGTTTTAGGGATTGTTTATTGTTTCAAAGTAGCAATTCTTTTAAACCAAAAAAAAAAGTTGGAAGTTGAAATTTCAAAGTGCACTTTATCAAATATTTTGATTTGAGTAGTCGACGAAACAAAGGATCTAAATACATCAAATAAAACTAAAATGTTCTGAAGAATCCAAAAATTATATAATTTTGAGCAAGAAAAAGGTCAGAAGATCCCGAGCAAAAAAAAATCTATTATCATGAAATATAAACAAAAGGGTATTGTTTTGCGGATTTGAATAAATTCTAAAAAGTGATTAAAACAAGTTTATAGCCCTATGTTGGCCCAAAAACCCATATATTTAAATATGTTCACAACTTTATTGATGCAGAAAAATTGTAACGTTTTCTATATAGTAGTATTTTAAGGTAAAACATAATAGTATTGTAGTGCACTGATCGCAAATCCACAAAGAAAGTGTTCAAATTTTCCGGCAATTTCGGAAGATTAATTCACAAAGGCAGTTTCATCTCATTTACCATTGAAGTAGGAAGCCGATACTAAGCCAATGTACTTATAACATATGTACTAACAAACATTGTAATTTTTTAAATCGGTGAACATAAAAATGACTCCTACATCAAAAGGATGCACATTTGTGAAAAAATGGTCTAAATTTAAGTATTAACCAATCCATGCACATAACTAATTGAATTCAAAGAACAAAAATGAATCATTAAATAAGAATTCATTTTATAATACCAATTATTAATCAATTTTCAAAAAAATAGATTAATATATCGACGTATAAACGAATAATGAAGTGTCCATATGCTTTAAAACATAGATATTAATTTTTCCATATTAAAAAAGTTCTAGACCCTTAGGAAAAATAGTTCAACATTTGTCTCGTTTAAAATACAATCAAGTTTTCGGATAGTAAGTATATCAGTGATACTGATTTGTTTGTGGCAATATTGTTCTGCCCGAGACAAAAAAATACCACGAGTAAAAATATTATTAATATTTTAAATTTCAATCAACGCGAAATTGGCTAAATGTTGGACATTGGTTCGTCAGAGGTGTCCATTAAGGTAACAAGCCCCTCCTTCTAATACTGTATGTCTAAAGATTCATCCCCCTAAAAGTGACATATCTTCTGAGAGATTCTCATTGAAACGCAATCTTTAAAAATAATCATCAAAATGTTTAAAAAAAATATTGTTCTGGACCCCCCGATAGAACATTTCAAATTTAATCTCAGATGAAAGAGGAGTATCAAAGCATTCAATCAGTGAATATTTCAGCGCTACTGATTTTTTTGTCTAACTATTTTTCTACCAGAGACACCGTGTACTACAGGCCAGGGTTTTGAATCTATAAAAAATAAAGAAATATATATAGGAAGAAAAATTGAAAAAGCACACACACATTTTCCGAACTCGACGAAGTGAGTGAGTGAGTCGTTAGAAAGCCGATTTGCGTTCAAATTAACCGTTATGTGTCCGACGCGGTACCCGGGTACCTTTTAGGTTTCAATTAATGAAATTCCCATGTTTTATCCATAGCAGGAAATTGAAACTTTGTGACATCTTAGAACTTCACTAAGTCAAGCTTTTGTGTTAATAATATTGTTGAAATAGTAAGAGGGGGAGTAAGGAGGGGCTCCTGATTTTTTTTACTACGCAACAGGCCAACGTTGGTACCCGGGTACCCACAAAACTGAAATACCAATAACTAAGGTAATATCCAACCGATTTTGATACTTTTTGGTTTTTTGGATTAGGGAACTCATCCACTTTTAGACTTGGTGAATCGGATTACTTCATTTGGTTCCCGGGAATCCGGATTTCCGGAAGTATGTTCCAGTGCTGGGATACTATTTGTGAATTTCAATGAAATACTAGAAATATGGGTATCAAAATTCTTGGAATTGCATCAGTAGGCTATATCTCGTGGTTTTGGAACCATTTGGTGATTTGACCTCGGAACGGACATTCCGGAGCAGGTTCCCGTGGGGCCGTGAGTGGCCGTTCCATTCCAATTCCATTTTTTAGCTGCCATAAGGTCCCGTAACAACAAATAACAGACTTTCGAGAAAATTTGAAGAGTTTTGATACTCATATTGCAAGGACATCATTAAAATTTACAAATCATGCCCTTGTATTGGAACATTCCTTCGGAAAATCCGGATTACTAAGAACCAGATCTTTTCATCCGGTTAGATTTTAGATTTAGATATTAAAAAGTGGACGAATTCCTGAATCCAAAGCATCTAAAAGTGTCCAAATCGGTTAAAGGAAGCCATAGTTATGAGCATTTCAATTTGTGGGTACCCGGGTACTCTCGTTGGCCTGTTAAAGGTGTTTTTTTTTTGTTGAACACATAACTGTTAAACACGCTAGAAATCAATGTCAATATTATACCGTGAATTTAAGACTAAGATTGTGAGAATCGTGTCAGCAATATATGGGAAAAAGGTGTGATTCTAATTTTGGACTATTTCCTGGGAACATCCGGAATCCTCAAGTGTGCTCAATGTGGTCAAAAAACCTTGGTTTGCATTTAGTGATCTGGACAAACAATTTCAAGCAATTTAATCTAATTTCAATTAGTTTTGCTTCATTTAGATATAATGAATATACCGGTTTTTCTGGGAAATTCGAATACTTCAACCCGTAACACAGGAACCAGAACTCCGATTCCAATGGGATTTAATAGCAGTCAATAGGGATACTGTAACTTTCATTTGAGATTAAATTTGTGCACATCGAATCAGATATTTCTGAGATGCAGATGTGAATTCAATTCATGAACTCAACCACTTTCGCTGAGCATCCGGTTCCGCCGAAGATGTCCAAAGTGGTCAATGTGGGTTTGATTGGGCATCAGTGAGCTGAAGCTATAAATCCAAACAATTTAGAATACATTTTATGAAGCTTTGCATCTTTTAGATAACATGTTGATTCCGATTTATATGGGAAGTTCACGAGTGACCGCACTCTTCAACCCCTAACTCCGGAACCGGAAGTCAGGAATCAGGAATCAGAATATATTGGCTCAAATGGTTCGACCAACTGATTCGAAAGTTGTAAGAGACTCAGATAAAAAGAGTGGTTTTCAGAGTGGTTGCATAGCCCTTCTGTAGGAGAAAGGCAAAAATAAATGGGTGCCACATTAACAAGTACAGTAGTGCGATTAATCCTGTAAAACTCTACATCACTGTTAACTCTTCCAAATACTTATATCATGGCGCCGCATCCATTTCCGATTTCAATGAAGTTGAAAATCTTCCAATTAACAAAAGAAATCTCGCCGCTCCCTTTCGTTTACATAATACCTATATAATAAACATCATTTGCATGGATCATGGTGCGACTGATATCCGTAGAATTTTCCGGTTTCTATCAGATTCCTCCGCATAACAGTCCCACATTTTGCGTAAAAATCAACTTAAATTGAATGTTTTAATGAATAACTTAACTAATTCTATTGGAAACGTGAACATAATCTTAGATAATAAAGCTTTATTTGTTGCATTGCATCATTGCATCTCCTGATTGCTAATATAATTTTCATCTTAAATCGCATTTTTCCCAGTTGTCAGTTTTCCAACATAGGACAATTTGGTGTAGAACGGCAGTTTGAACATTCCTAATTGTCCATTCAAACTTTGAAGCCCCGTTCTGTTTTTCTCAAAAATTTCTTCACCACGAGGTGTTGGTGACCCTAAAGTTCGGGTAATTTTTGGTTTTATGTTGATTTTTTAGATTAAAGAGGTTTTCACCTAAAAGTCAGCTTCGAACCTTATATACCTGGCTGATGGAGATCGATTCCAGGTGAGTTCTGCGAACAAGGCAAGGACATAGGAACTACGCTATTCCCGTGCCCTGGTTTCTCATTCTAGTTAGAATAGTGGAAATTTGAAGTTCTGTTCTAAACTAATCATCAGTTTCCAATTGAAATTATCCTTGGCTTTCGACAAGATTAATTCAATGAGCTAGCTTGTACCATTTCCATTCCCGTTTGATTCGGAATCGTAACAACGTTGACTAACTTTTCGTAAAAAAACCAGTAAGTTGGTTCCAACTTCCACCAATTCAATTTCAATTGCTTCCCCTTGCAGCAAAGTATACATCATCACCATCCATTTCACCTCCCGTTGATAAACTGTGTATCCCCGCAGGCATTGTCTCATCACCCGTTCGGTGCGGCAGTCGTACCACCGAAAAAAAAATTAAATAAACTTTTCCATGATTCGAAACAATTGCTCCGTTGCCAAAGCGAGGAACACGGCAACATTCGTGTATCGAGTTCACAAATTTGTCGCGGCACTGCGAATGCCGGATCGGGTACAGCCCCTCTCCCAGTTGGCCTCGATGTTGTAATTAAAATAAACCTCGCGTTGAAAGGCTCAACAATTACAACATGAATTAGACAAGTGAAGTTTTGGAGAGTTTGGTTCAAGAGGTCGGGGACCGACGGAAGGATGAGTTTTGGTTTCCACTTGAGCTTTTATTGTTTTGGTTCTACCCTAGACTAGGGGGACGGATCGTGAGTGCTTTTTCTGCTTTATTGTTTTTGTGAATTTCAATTCCAATGGGATGACATAGTGGTCCCATTCAAAATCAATGAATATGTTACGTGAAAGGGATGTAATTGGTTGTAGACAGGCGAAGTTAAAAACCATTCGTTTACACTTGATTTGACTTCAAGGAGGCGCCCGGTAATTGATTACTATTGAAAATTTTGCGTGATGGAATTGAAAATAGGTTATTGCATGCCTTTGTTAAGTTAATTGAAAGAAATACTTTGAGCGAGTAGAATTTCGGTAGATATACTAAGTACATTTAAACTAAAGTTTTTCGATGCCTTTAACCCCCCGGCGTTGTATTTAGTGCAACACCTTCAGAAACTCTAGCGAAATCATCTTTCAGCACCAGCGGCTGCTCATTCGGGGAGCCATTCACGCGAGTGACGGAGGGTTAAAACGATTTTTTAAACTTTCTGGCCCCAGGGTCAAATTCCAATAGAAAAAAATAAGGGACTATTGGGAGAAAAACCCATAAACCAACTTCCATTGGAAGTTAGTGTCGTCCGAATCAAGTGACGACCACGGATGCAACAACGTACGGGTAAAGTACCATAAATCACGGACGCCCATATAGCAATCTCAAGATAACAAACGGGGATAAGTTCCCGGCAAGCTTCACTGCGCCGGAATAAGTTCTGCGATCTTCGTAACTCGCTGCCTCCAAGTAGGTGATACGGCTCGCTTCTTCCTGTCAATCGTAATTCACTGTCCGAGATGATTGGAACCGAACCCGTGGACGGTGGACGCTTTTCTGCTGAGGATGATAATTTCCAACCAGCAACCAGGCGAACAGAATGAAAGGCAGGTCCTTGCACACGATTTATCGATTGACATCGCCGGAATGTGCAAGCGTCCGTGTCACGAGGAAGAATGATTGCGCGTGATGAATTGATGGAGATGGATTCGGGTCTGCTCTGGAATGGATGCTGTCTTCATCATCAGTCGATCTCGGCAGGCAAGGTACGGTAGCGGAATTGAGTCTTCTATTAACTTCACATTGCTCAACACTGTGGTTTGTGGGAATGTGTTGCTCGGTAGAAGCCAAGGGTAAAGAATAAAAGTATGTATTGAAAGATCAATGAGACTCAGGAGAGAACGTGGATTGACATTTTTGTCTGTAGCTCAGTCTTAGTTTTCAATTCGAGGAAAACTGAATCATCCGGCAGAACTATAATTTTTTTCTGGTGAATAAATTAAACTAATTAAATATTTTATGAACTATAACTTGCCATTCGTGATGACATCCTTCTGAACACGTAACGAATCCTGGTTTCAGCAGTAATTGGCTGTGCAGAACATATCTAAAAATAATATACCGCATCCTAGAGACAGTTACCGTGACAACTGAACGCGTGAAGCGGTTTCACGCGCGACCATAAAGCACTACTGCTCACGCATACCTGTGCGGTTCGCGGAATGACAACAAGTGAAAAATCCGGCCGCTTTCTCTTTGATTCATTAATCATTCCCACCGGCAGTTAATGAACGTAATTAAATTGAACGCGCTCTGCGGTCTTCTAGTGGCTTACCGGCTCCTGTTGCCGTGATTCCTTCGGTGTTGTTCACTGAAGCGACAAGAGCATGATAGCTTTATTAGTCTTCTTCCCCTTTCCCCATTTTATGTTACTCCTGCTGGCAGGCTTGACAGTCTCTGCCGTAGATAACGGCATGACTTGGCTTAATTATTTCTACTGAAATTTTCTTTATAAAGCGACCGCAGGCTAGTACGTTCAGATAAAGTAGGAATTTGCCTTAATTAGTACGATAGAAATAATTTATTTGGAGGTTCCTTAAAACTGTGACTTCTATACTAAATTCTGTGAGTTATATACTTGTAGAGGCCGATTTGTTTGATAAATCTAGTAAAAAAAACATTTCGCTCACATTTCAAAAAGCATTCTAATGTACCACCTAAAAAACTGCTCTTTGAAACTCTGAGAAACTAGGCAGCGATTGTTTGTTCTATCTACTACAAATCTCGTCAAACAACGATCTTTCATTATAAAAATTTAAAGAACCTTATGTAAATGGAACAACCGTACACAGCTCACTCCCAGTTGCCGCATCCATTCAATCCTTTGCCACAGGAGATTACTTACTTTGTTCCAGCCTTTTGTTTCGGGTAATGGAATTTTTAATTCGCACTTTAAACTGAGTCTTCACTATACAGAGCCTACCCTTTTCATATTGAAACCTCCCATACCGGTGGAGTTTTCTGTGAAAAATTCAGGACAGAACCGCTTCCAACGAGAGCAACAGAAAATAATATTCATATCATTAAACGGGATCATGTATACCAAAAGCCAACATAACCAGACTTGGTCTTGTTTTTTTTCTTTTCCAGTGACTTGCCCCGGCAACGGCACAGATCCGTGAATTCTACAGTGCATTCACATATTACTGAAGACGGCGATGAAAGGAGATTCTCGAATGGAAAAATTCTGATGAGTTATTTACCCTGCATGCGGCGGGTAATCAGCAAATAACACGGGTGCTTATCTGTGATTAAAATGAGATCGAGACACCGGCATCTAGGTTAGATTCCAGTTGGTTTTACCAGTTTCCGTTTTTTATGTTGCATGTTGCCTTTCCGTTCTTTAAGTTACGCGCGGAAAAATCCGTTCTTAAATTCATGAAATAAAAATCACCATTTCGTGAACTGAATGATTTAGAATTGTTTCTGAAATTGTAGATAATAAACATCGTATTTATGAAACTATTTATTTTTACAAAAAACTAGTTCGCGCCTAAAATATACATGGCTTTACATTCCAATGTTTGGTTGGGTTACAGCGGCTGTAGACATAGGAAATTGTTGAACAACGCCCTTTCAAATTTCAAGATGGCTATTTAATTTAAAAGTCTGCTGACCATCCTCTTTCAAATGACACTCATATTGACGATGATTTTTACTCTTTTGTGGTAAGCGGAAGTCGCCATATTAGATTCCAAAACGGTGTTAATCATTAATTTCCGATGTCTGCTGACCACCCCCTTTAAAATGACATCCTTATTGATGATGGTTTTCACTGTTTTTTTGGTAACTGGAAGTCGCCATGTAGGATTTCGAAACAGCGCTTATAGACCTATACGAGAAGTGGAGTGCTGGCTAAAAGAAAAAAATTGTCTTAAGAAAACTGATGTTCTTTTTGTTCGGTTTTATCATGTACGTGACGTTGTACTGAGAGAATTCATAAGTAATCTCTTAGCCGAACAATTTATTCCCGTTAACAACATACGCTTCTATGTTAAGTGTAACAATGTTAGGGTCAATATCTCCGTGTATTGTAAAGATAACGCAATCGAGGTACGACCCCATGATCTGTCTCCGCAAATACTCGATAGCACTATTTCCCGATTCATATCGCTATACGATGAACTTGTTCCCAAGTATTATTAAAAACATGCTGAATAGAGCCACAAGGTGGCAGCTAAAATGGCCGCCGTCGTTTCTGCTTCTTCTTTTTATTTCATCGTCAAAATCAAAACATTGCATTGGCGCGCAAGACAAAATCTTTTGTAACTTGAATGTCTTATATCAGATTGCTGTATCACTGTATGCAGGCATGTTAGCACAAGCTTATGAATAGATTCTCTTCACGGAGTTTTGATTCGCTTGTGAAATTTGTACCTTTTTATTTTTCAAAACAAATGAAACACGTGGTGCAAAAATCAGTCAGCTGATTGCTGAACGATACGCTTGTGTGCGTGCCATCTCATATCGGTATAGTACTTTCGAACCGCACACAGATGCTGCACGTAACCCGAACATAGCCGAACATAACCGAACCTTTGTTGTGATTTTGGCATCGCTTCACCTTAACGGTGTTCGAATGTTTAGAATGCAGCTGAAGCACCCTTTTCCTCGCTTCGTGGCCATGCGACATAGTTCTATCTGTTCTCAAACCACGCGATGTACTTATGACAATCAGTCCTCTATTTGTCAGCACTGCAAACAATCTGTACACGACGGGAGTTTCTGCGCTTGATTACTGAAGAAAGAACACCTATAACAACTAAAACACATGCAGTGGGCTTATCATTTTAAAGTAATGAAACGTTATCTACGATTACAGCAAGCACACCTGAAACAACAAGCACCACTGGCAACAATAAGACAGGACTCCGGAAACCGAAGAAACAAACCAAAGAACTCAACAACCTCCAAGACAGGAGCAGTGATGGCAGTAAAGACGAAAGTGATAATCAAGGAAGCGGACCGAATGATCTCCAGCTCTGAAAATGCTCCTCCTCCGCTGTGGAAAAGAATCTCCGCACACACTGGCAAATTGCGTGCGAAGAATTCGCTAGACACACATTACAGGATTTTTACTATTTATTTGTTGTAAATATTTAAAAGATTCAAGGCTTCGTTAAAGTCACGCATCGTGCTATAATAATTTTGATAATTAAATCACCTAGAAATAATTGTGGAGCAGTAAGTTTTCAAAAATAGTAAGAAAATTGCTGTCTTCATCAAAGTTGTTAATAAAGTCATTTTAAACAACTTTGTTGATAATATGAAGGCTAAATAAATGCAATATATTGAGATGTTAAACGATATATATTTATATAAGTCAGGTCTTTTCAATAAAACTTTAGTGTAGGCTTCAGAGACTAGCTCGAATACACTGTGAATTTTATTGATTATACACAGCAAACGAGATTTATCAATTACAGTAATATCAGAATAACTTCGTTCGAAAGGCTTTTTTCACATATTGTCTAACATACTTCGATATTGTGAATACTCTGAATATTCATGTCTTCAACAAAATTAGTTATGGAATGTCTTCAACAAAGTTTTTTTTTTCATTTTGATTATAGAGGTTTTAACGAGAGGAACGTCACTTCAGAATAATTATTATATTCCTTTCGATTTTGCATGAATTCGTATTTTTTCGATAATTTTAGAAAAATTAAACAATTTTCTATGAAATTGAGTATTGCTAAAAAATTAGAAAAAAATAGTGCAAATGGATCATTCCACGCGAAGTGATCAAGGTACGGATTTGAACCAAATTTGGAGAAATTGTTCATCTAGAGCCAATATATAAGTTCTCAATTTTTGGTGTCAATTGAATCACGACTCGGGCCGCGGGAGCACCCCCCCCCCGTTTTTACAAATTTCCAAAACCCTTGATTTTCTTTTGATTATATCTCCGGTTCTGTTTAATATAGAATCAAACCGCAAGATAGTTTTATAAGAAAATTGTTCAAGGAGTCTATAAAAATATTAACTTTTTTCGACAGTGCACTATGAGATTTTTTCAATTAAATATTCAAAGTTAATTTTTCTATCAGCAAATATATTTTTATTTAGAGAATTCCAATTCCATTGTGTTCTTCAGACATTTTTACATAAAAAAACACTCATAACCTCAATATAATTGGAGCCTATCCTGAGATACTCTGTTCTGAAGCAAACAAATCGCTATTTCCCATATAAAATCACAAGCGCACAACAACAAAAGATCAACTTGAGTATTCCGAGTTCACACATAATGTATCGTGAACTAGACGAGAAATGATGAAAAACTACGTTTTTGGATTGCTTCTAACAGATCAGGGTCGATTTTTGTGACCGTTTGAAATTTTTCTTTTTAATTTTATGCAATAAAAATAGATTTTTATATGAGAAAATATGAGATTTTTCCTTCAAAACGGTGTATTTCAGGATGCGCTTAAATTATATTGAGATTATAAGCATTTTTTATGTAAAAATGTCTGAGGAATACGATGGCATTAGAATTTTCAAAAGTATACTATATGTATTGAGAGAAAAAATAGCTTTTAATATTAAACTGAAATATATGATAGTTGGCAGCACTGTCACGAAGAGTTAATATTTTTACTAGACTCCTTGAACAATTTTCTTCAAAAACCATCTTGCGGTTTGATTCTAGATTATATAGAATTGGAGATATAATCAAAAGCAAATCTAGCGTTTTGGCAGTTTGTTAAAACGGAAGGGTGCTTCCATGCCCCTCGAGATGGTTCAATTAACAAAAAAAATGGGTTTTATATATTAGCCCTAAATGAACAATTCCTCTAGATTTGGTTCCAATCTGTGAAGGTCGATTTCAAGTATATGTCTTTTTGGATCACTTCGCGCGGAATGACCCAAATTTATCCAATCTCAATCCAATTTTGCTCAAATTTATACCAATTTGGTGTAATTGGCAACTCTGCATGCTCTATTTTCGAGTCATTCAATAATTCTTTGTTTTGATTTGTTCCTCTAGTTATGCTACTAGCAAAGTTTTGTTTTGATTTCATCGAACACTGCAACTGTCAAAAACGTGAATTTTAAAAATTCAATTTTCTATTCATAACACATTTCCAGTCTTCCCAAATGAACATCGAACACCATGTTCGCTCTAGTTCTGTGCTCATCTTATACCCGCATTTCGTGTGCAAACTCGAACGCGCTAATGCGTACCAAAACACGTGCACGTGTTCGTCTGCACATCCGAACCCCATGTACGTACGCGATGCTCGTACACACAGGATCTTTACACTAGTTTTCTCTTTCTCTCACTCATAATCACTAGCGTTGATTCATTCTGTTTTGTGCTTGCCTTTTTTGTGTACGCACACGGTGTACGTACACGGTGTTTTAACCTAAGTTTGCACATCGTTCGCTTGGGTTCGGTGTTCGATGCATACCTGTACACAAAGGCAAAGCATGTTTGAGGTTGAACGCGTGCACAAAATTTTGTACACGAGTGCAAACTTGTCGATGTTCATGGGAAGATTGCACATTTCAAACCATCCTCGGTCATTCCAAACCATTATCAAGTAATGTTGGAAATCGGAACCCATTCCGAACCAACCATTGTCCATCTATATAAGTTCATTTAAGCAACAAATCAAGGAGGGTCGTCCCCTCATTTTTAAGCGCAGTATCCTTAGGCTCTTTTTTCAAGTTAGAAAAATTTCTTATATGCGGGGGTTGGGAATCGAACCCAGGTGAGTTGCATAAAAGGCAATCGACTTACCAACTACGCTGTGCCCATGCCCACCCCATTCAACCAAGTTGTTTGAAATTGTGTTTTCGAAAACTTTGCTGAAGACAATCAATCTCTAAATAAATTGAATACTTTATAATTATTTCTAGAAGGACGAACCACCATTACACCTTGATTTTATAAAAAGAGGTGCTGCTTTACGTTGTAATATTCCTCAGAGATACTAAACATTCATAGTTGACAGTTTCGAAATAATGTGATTGTGACCGTATTTTTTTCGAGCGTTAATGTTACTTCCCTTCATTTAATTCAACACTCAAACATACACCATTAATAGCTACTAACTTGAAATATTTTGAAATGTTTATTATTTCCAATCCAGCTTAGAGGCTTTTTATATAATTGATAATACAACAAAAATCAAATGCTCATTAAAACCGATCTTAAAGTGCTAGGAGACAAACGGAAAACGTCATTTTTAATCACTTTCCTTCTACTTTCCAAAATATTTTTGTCGTTCTTAGTCACATTGAGATTTTGTCTCCATTCTACGCATTCTCAAAAAAAAAACATTTTTAGCAATTATTGAAATTTAGATCTCGGCTTAGAGATCAGTTACAAGATCCAATTCCTACAATTTTCCAAAGGTCCTCATGATGCCGAAAACAATAGATTCTCAATGTAGTGATCAGATAATATACTTACAAAATTATGTTTGTATAATATATAATTAAATTAGTCAGCATCAAGTATTTTTTCGTCCAATTAATTTTGGTTTGGGGGGTGTTTACGCCACTGTGTGCTTATGCTGCGGCTGACATTTACAGCTATGTTATATTTTGCAGAATTCATTTCTGCTTAGCGTTTGCGAAGTGGGCTGACTGTGCGAATCGTACGGTAAGTATTTTACATTGTATTTCTTATTCTAGGATTAGTTCACTTGTTTCTAGTGCTTGGTCAATATTTACAAGTATGTGTGTGCCAGGCCCGTAGCCAGAATTTTGTTTCGGGAGGGGCTTAAAAATTATTGCATAAATGTATTAATTCTGATGACTTGAGATAGTCACTGGAAACTGAACGTAATTATGAAAACTTTTTAGTGAAAACAATTCCAAAACTAAGACAATAGGCACTAAAAACCCCAAAAATATGTTGTCTGTTACAAGAAAGGCTATAGTGCATCGACGAATTAAATTTGATTATTATAAATTTACAAGTTAGAATTTTTTCTAGTTACAAAAATGAATATTCAAGAGTTCAAAGTATTTACGGCTGCTTGAAAATGCTACGCATTCTAGACTACACGTTTACAATTTGTAGAAGACGCTTAATTGGAACGAGTAGAAAAATATGCAAAAACCCGTCTCACGAAACTTTACACCCATTTGCTAATCAGAAGAACGAAACCATCGTCAAGGTTGTCCCCATGGATAGGAATATATCAGTGTGAAATCCAAGTTTACCGTTGCAAAGGATGTCTGAACAAAGTGAATGTCGAAATTTGCTTCAAATCTTCTTATAAGGCAGGTGATTTGTAGATGCGGAAAATAGGTGCAACTCCTATTTTCATGATCACTATTACTATTACTAGTTCTGTGACTTCATCCGAAGTTTGCGTTAACTCAACTTTATGAAATTTTCAATTTAAATGATACTGATCATGTCATAATCATAACAATCCTGAGAAAAACACGTTTTTATTTGACTCTCGTGGGGAATGGGTTAAAGCCTATCTTCGGCAATATTATCAGGCAACTGAGAATAACTATCTATTTATCTATTTAAGTAGATTCTTTTTAGATATTTTTATATCATTGAACTTTCGAATTAAAAATATCGTAGACTGATTTTCCTAGATCCCTCTGAAACTATAGTAAAAGTCAAAATTAATATTATATAATCGTTTTTAATCATTTATTTAATTTAATTAATTTTATATTGAGGCGGAACAAAGAATCGTTGATTTTTATTGTTTTATTGTTTATTTTTTATAGTTTTTCAAAGCAATGGCTCGCAAGTATAATTTGCGCACAATAACTACTGTAACAGTAACGTTGCGTGTTACCAATGTATTACAGGTCAGAAATATTTTTTCATTTCAATTTCCATCCCATTTCGTGGTATTTTCCAAAACACGATTTTTAAGCTTTCACTCCTCAAAATAATTGCACTTTTTCAAAAATATCCAAATTCCATTTCATACCGTTTCAAGACCATTCTTTCAACTTTTACAATCTTTTAATTCTTTTCAAATCGGTTGAAAATTCGCAAAGTTATAGTAATTTTTGTAAAAAAAAGTCCAAAGCGCGAGTTTTTCATAAGTTCAAACCAATTTATGTATCATTGATTCTTTGAATTACTTACTTTCACTTACACAGCGGTTTTCGCAATTAAAAAACGAAGAAAATGATGTATTATACATTTCTTTTGTTTGCATTTTTACCTGCGAAAATTGCGGTCAAATGCGTGGGTTACATTTATACCCCAGTGCAACGTTCTGGGGTGGAAAACGCAAGTGCAACGTTCTAGGGTTAAGTAAATATTATATTTGAACATTTAAAGGTTTTATTTCGGAATTCATGGGTTTTTGGACAATGTAAAAAATATATTCCAATGATTTAATCTACTAATGAAAACTACCCAGAATTTAATCTACTAAGCGAAACTGCTCAGAACTTGTTCACTAATCGAAAGAAAATTACTTAGCACTGATTAGTGAATGCTACTAATTTACGTAAAATTTGATAAATATAACATTGATGACACCACCAAAATAACTAGAAACTATAAACATAGGTGAGTTTAATAATTTCAGCATCACATGCTTCCGACACATGAAAGAGAACACAACGTACTTACATCTAATTTACCGAAGAGGCTTTCTTTTAGAGTTGTCTGTTTTTAAATTACAGCAAATTATCCGTTTCCTGTGAAACTTTTGCAAAATTTTATGTCAATTCGTTAAACAAATATGTGAACACAACTCTGCTCAGTAATTGGTTTGTTTTTGAATAAAAATAATTAGCTCTTGATTTTTTTACAATCATCAAGATTGGAAGAGATGTATGACTTCTTGAAGAAAGTTGTAATGTTTGTCTGATTACAGATTTTTTTACCACTATTTGGGAAAAGTTTCAATTAAAGTTGTTGCACCAAGCGCATCAAAGTTGTACGGATAACGTAATTATAAGATCAGAGCGTAATTCCGAAAGTACTCGTGTATAGAAAATAAAGAAGAGTGATCTTGAGTTGATTTCGATTGGTTGATTTTTTTTCTCTCTCATTTCTCTCTTATTTAAGATTATCTCTCTCATTTTATCCCATGACGAGTAAAAACAGAACAAAAGACTGTCACATACTGAAAACATGAAATCGAAACACTTATCCTAACATATTGGCTGATAGATTCAATCAGTCCCAACATTTTAGTCGCTCTTCGTGATTGCCTATTGTTTTATCACTTTTTGACCCGTCCACTTTCAAAAGAATTTTCTTTAACACGTTTTGTTGAGGATACCACGGATTTACGGATTAACAGTGTATTAGTACGGAACGAATTCCTCGTAAAAATGAAATGAAGCGTCAATAAAAATGGTATTGCATTAAAATGACGCGAATTGTCTTCTCGGCTGAATCGTTCTCAAACAAATTGAAATACTTTTTGTGTAGGACAGTACAGAGTGCACAGTGTGCACTGATCTAATACAGAAATTCAAAATTGTGTGCAATTCAAAAACTTATCATTTAAAAATAACAAACGGGGTCGTGGGTCTTTTATATGTTTCCTTATGTAAACAATAAAAAAAATAACGATTTCAAATGGTTGTCTGGCAGATCTCGTGCAAGCGCTTAGCCATTGCACGTAGAAACCTGTTTACGAGGCGAGGAAATATTTTTTTCCTCACGAACTATGTCTTGGTGGGGAGGAGAAGTTGCTTATTTCTATTTCGCTATTGTACATTTCCGTGTCATTATCGTAGTTGCTGCCTTTATGTTCGCGAATATCTGATTTCTTCCTTGCTTCTCGCCCTCAATAATTTCCCTTCCGAATGGATTCCATTTTTCCAAATATGATATTAATCTGCGAGTAAGCGGTATCCGATCTTGTAGCCGGAACATTGATTTTCTCATCGTCCATATACTGAAGGATCTTAAATATAGCATTGTCACACACAACCATGTGTTTTAAGTTGTGCGAAATGAATAGCTAATTTGTTGAGCGCTAAATGCCTGACATGGTAGAACTCGATAAAGGCGGCTTCCGAAAGTCTAACCTCCATTTACACCTTCAGGAAATGTTCCACATTATGAATGCTCGGTCCTATATGAATCATCAATAATTTTATAATCACCGTATTTGTCTGGAGCACCACTTCTGCTACTCACTGATTTCGACAATTATAGTAACAGTTTATTTTATTCTTCGGACAAGGCACACAATATAAAAGTTACTATTTTTGTCATTTGCTTCGCACTGGCTCGAGCAAAAGCATAAAGCACACTGAATTTCGTGGCCAATGCCTTTGGTGGTTAGGAATTGAAGAATCAAAGCAAAACTAAAACGTGTTGTGAGGCACCTGTCTGTCAGGCCTTCAATTACAAAAAGGATTATGGTTTAATTTTTATAGAAGAAGCAAATTTCTAAACGTAATTCTTACAGGTAAATACAATTTATTTTGATATGGAATATAAAAGTGGTGGTAAGAAATTACTTTTACTTTATTGCGCAATTTGCTAAAGTTAGTTAATGAAGTTTTGAAAAATTGAAAAACGTACCCTGAATTATAAAAGATTGTTATTTTTGTCATATTGCGACCATGACGTGTGTATTTCCATTGTGAACGTCCTGTATCACGTCGGAGAATCCGTCCGTCCAATAAAGGAAGGATATGCGGTTTTCGCAGCTTTTCTTACTTGCAATAATACTCGCCGACGTAAAATGAGCTGAACATATAATTTCGGCGCTAACCGGATAAGTGCAAGAGCTGCTTTCATTTATGTAACACTGGATAGGGAACTTTGAAAAAGGTGGTAAAACCACAGGTAAAACTTCCGGATGTACCAAAACAGCTCAGGCATGCGGAAACAACACATTTTTTCATTTCTGAAATATAACCAATGTCAGCGGTTATAAAACTATTTAAGTAACGTCAGATTTTTGTAGTTTTATTTGATAGATTTCTATAACTTACCTAACGTTTTTCTTGCCATTTTGGATTTCCAGTTGAAATATTAGAGAATTTTTCTTGAACACCAAAAATTCACCATATTTTGACGGATGTCAAATTTTCCATCATGATTTTTACATAGTGCCATCTGTGAGTCAATCACGCTTTGATTCGCCAATAGCCTTCTTCAACTTTTTCTCAATAATTTGTTCAAACTAAATGAGCAACTAATTTTGTTAAAAGTCGCCGGTTTTTTAAATTTATTTTTGAAAAATTTCGGGAGGGGCTTTAGCCCCCTAGCCCCTCCCCCTCTGGCTACGTGCCTGGTGTGTGCATTGCATAAAATTTCATTTAATTTACGGTTCATGTGGCGGATAAAAGGTGAGTATTGAACAGAATCGTTAAAAGTATTCTATTTGGAAAATGAAGAATAAATCTAAGTATAAAGTATTCTTCTGTAACTGTATCTGATATAACAGAAGTCTTTATTCAAAATGCTGCTATAAAATTTGAGATGGACAAGTTTTTCGATAGATACAAATATTTCTATTGGAGGGTAGATTTTTCTCTGTTCTCCCCGAACGCAACATTTTGATTGTTCAGAGTGTATAGACAACCTGTAATACAACGAACACATAACATCAGCATTGTGTTAGAGCTTTTTAAGTATTGCAGGAAGCTTTTTGAGTCAACATAATGAGATTTTTTAAACGTTGTCTGTTACCAGTTGGTATAGCATGGGACATGCAAACGATGCCCCCTAAAGCAGGAATGTACTATTTTCATGTAAATCAAACGGGTCGTGCTACGTGCTTGTACTTGTGGCTATATAAATGTCAACTTCTAGATTATTATCATATGAGAAAAGCATAATAACCGCATAATTGTGCTGATCAAAACTTTTCCTGTGGTATAACTTTAAACTGTCACGAATCTTCATTATCGGTTGCCTGAAAGCGTGAAATCAATGTTCATACAAGTAAATCCAATTCACAAGTTGGAAAATTGCTCCAGCAACTTTTGACTATCCTGAAAAACAACAACAACAACAACAACAACAACAACAACCTTGCCGGTCCTGTCAAGGTGTAATCGGTGTCGTTTCACGTGTCAGGTGGGAAAAATCCCCCGGAACTCACCCGTCGACAACATGTTTAAATCAGCAAAGGTTCGGTTCCGGGGTACCAACTTTCTCCCATTCACGTGGTAAACTTTTAATTGAATTGTACGTCTCAAGTAATGTCGGTGCACATACCTGCGAAGCGCGGTTTGGATTTTACCCTTTTTTAATTGACATGCTCGGGCACGAAACCGTACTCGGAACGATTACAGCAAAATTAGATTCGCCACCACCATCGCCAAAGTAGGTACTGCGTTTTTCAGGAATCAGGTCAAGTAGTTGATGTGTGAAATTTTGCTTTGTTTTTCCGCGTATGATTATTTAAGTGATTCGAATGTTTTGCACAATGGCGCGAATAAACATTATTCGTTTAGTTCACATGAACAATCCTTTTTTCCGCGATGCAAACTTTTTCATCTGGAAAGCATTTTTTATAATAAATCAGAAACGACGCGTGTATTAAAGTAGATAAATATGCCAAGCCTAATATTTCGTGTTCGAAATGCAAACAACAATCAATCGGCTGATGGTTTTTTTTTTGTTGTGTTGTGACGGTCCAAACTTTGAACGGGGGTAAAAACGCTTCGATAAATCTGAATTTTTGTTTGCATAGATGCATCATCGTTGCTGAAATATCACGCCATTGTATAGCGTGGCTTGTGGAAAAATTGTTGAATTGTCGTTTTTTTTGCGTTCTGCTACTGTTGGCCTTCATTTGTTAGGTAAATTTGTGGCTACTACTACGAGCACACAATCGATCAATGACTAAACTGCGGAAGTCGGAAAGGAAAACTATGGGTTGACTAGTGTCGAATTGACAGCGGAGTACTGTTTTCGGTCGTGAGGGATACATTCATAAAATGCTAATTGATTCGATATTTTCTTCATTTCATTTAAATTTGATATGGAATGAAAAAGTCCCCCGGTGAATAATGATTGTAAAGCGGGATGCAGAAACAAATGTAAATTCAAATAAAATAGTAGAGTTAATAAATCATATTCGCTATTTGCATATACTGTTTGCAGAAACCATGCGTGACATCGATATACATAACTGAAGAAAAAATAATCCATATAATGTGTAATTATACTTTTTGTACACAAGTAAACTAGAATTATTATAGCGGCTCCAGCCCGCTGGCGTAGGTCCAAGCAACATATATTGTTGTGAAAAAATGTTTACAGCAAATAATAAAACCAAATAACGTGTATTAATCCGGCTGCTGTGAACATATTCTCAACTGTATCATCACCAAAAAGCCCCGAGGCAGAGTGATTTGTGACATATCATGAAAACGTAAAGCGCACGCTGCATATTGCAAATCAATTTTGCCACCTAGTTTCAAATTCAGTTCAATTATGTTTTGAAAAATTTCGGAGCTGCAATAATACGAAATTATTTTGGTAAGATTACATTGAACATTTAGAAGTAAATATTTCGCTCTTCTATACTTAAATTCCACCGGTGCGGCTAGATTTACAGTGAATTTTTCAATTTTACGTTTAGATTTTCAACGCGCCCTCAAATAAAATCAGAAATTTATACAAATATAATAATTAGATAGACAATGTGCTCTTATCCTTGGTAGTATACGGTTGTATGTTGTGATAGTGATAATCACACATCCAGCTAAGTATAAGAGTATTGTTATATATTATCTCGAGAACTCTGTCGTAAATTCCAAACCATGTGATTCTGGGCGAACGTCCCACGGAGGTGGGGAAGATCCCCCTACATAGATTCCATCGACGAACGAAACCCCCGATATCGAAATGAACTCAGAAACACATGATGACTTCCTAAATATCTACGACGATGAGCAAGTTGAATCTCAAAATAGCACCCAGTCCAAGAATATGATAATACCACAAATCCGTTCGTAATCTTTTTTCGTCCATTAAAAAACCTCTCAACGTAATCCAGATATCAAAAGATCTGGTGCGGAAATACACTTCAGTCCACGCAATCAAAAACGGTAGAAGCTAGCAAACTCAGGGTGATTGTGAACGATTTAAATCATGCAGACGATATAGTTCGAATTATGGTTAAAGCCGACACCTTAAGCTTAACACTTTTTCTAAGTTGCCACAAAACCAATAAAATTATAATTTGTATACAGAATTCTTCTTCATAAAATTCTTAACAAGACTTAATTTAGAATAATACAATAAGTGTAAAGAAATTCACGGTAATCCAATGGTACTGCCACAATATTACACAGCAAAAATGCGGATGTTCCAGTGCTTGCCGAAACTTGGTTGTCAGAAGAAATGGATTTCTATTTACCAGGCTTTAACGTGATTCGAAAAGACCGAAGAGACGGTTATGAAGGAGTTTTTTTAGCTATCAAAAAAGGACACAATTTTCGAAAAATTGATATTGTAACCAGAGCCGTATCGTGCGGTTGGACAGGTTGGTCCCCGCCAAGGACGCCAATCTTAGGGGGGGCGCTAAAATCTTGGTCTACTTTATAAAATACGTGAGGATAGGTCATAAAATAAGTCAGGATAGGTGTATCATTCCCAAGCGCAAAAAAAATAATTATTGTTCGAAAGTCGAACTGAAAATGAAAGCCAAAGTAGACAGCAAAACGCATATAACTGATACTCTACCCTACGGTCCTGTTAGCCCAGGATAAACAAGGAACAAGACAGACTTCAAATTTCAACAAAAATAGCGGAAATTATTGCAAACTGTTTCCGCTCGTTTTCTCAGTTTCATAGAAACAAGTGAAACGGAAATATGATCATGGGCAGTAAAGCAGGCCTCCTCTTTAAAGCTGCAACAAAGATCGTAGAGTAAACTAGATTAATTATCATCGACAAAATAACCCCCTGCCGGGCCGTGAAAATTGAAGTCTCTTCGATGCCGGGAGGAATTCCGCAATATTACAAAGTTACCAGTTCCCAACCAAAGTCCAACCAATCCTGCACTAAGTAGAATCTCTGGTTGAAATATCACATGAAATTTTCGGTGTTCCTGAAAGTGTTGGAAACTCCTTGTTTCTTCTCGAATGTCTAATACTAGGTGCTCTTAGCTTTGGGTTTGTGTCAGAGCTTCCTCTTGCTGGTATATTTGAAGGCCCTTCAAGAAAAAAAAAATTGTTGCTACAAAGACCCATTTGCTTGTAATTAGTGCAATACTGCATACATGACGTGCGGCACAAACAACCGATCATAGAGACGATCCTTGTCGAAGAAGACGCAAATCAGTCTCGCCAAAGGTCACCTGACACTAGTTTGAAGGGACACACCATTTTGTCCTGTCCAGTGCGATTGTCATTCAAAATCTTCGCTCACTGGAGCAAGGGATCTTTGAAACAGTTAATCCCGTCCTTCCGTAGATCCACGCATGCGAAGTTCGATTCAATAACTACACCATCGATCTCAACTTTGTGAGCGTGTATTTAAACGCGTTAATTCTTCATAAAAGTCTTAGTGTCAGTAACGTCAGCTTATATAAGCGAACTTTCGAGATAACTGGAACATCTGAATATTTCTGATTAGAAAGAAGATTGAATACGGTCGAACCCAGTTCAATTTGTTTGAAGCTAAATGGAAACTCGGAGTCTTTGAAGACGAATTTCGTTCGACATTCATTTTAGGATCACTTGGGTTATTTCAGCAGTTTATTTATGCACGGGCTTAAAGCTAGACGCAAAGTGAAAACTGTAGAATATGAAGGAAGAGACAGAACTCATGGAGGATATAATTTGAAAAGAAAGTCTGAATAAAGGAATCTACACCCGATATATGACTGCATGCAACTTATATTCTTGGAAAATGGAACGAAGAATATGTGAAAAACTTAATCAGCAATAGATCGTAAAAGCATTTTTGGTTTACTTACTTGTACAAAAAGATGGGTGAGTGTTGTCTGCAATATAACCGGAATACCGTGTTGGCCCTTGCCATAGAGTTTATGTTTCTTTTTGTATGCCAAACGTTTTAGAAATCCATGAAATATGAAAATCTGGTTTCAATTAGAAAAAAAACAATTTTCTTGATTTTTATTTGAAAATTTCAGTTTAAAAATTAAAAGTGCCAGGGGGGTAACTTTTGTAAAAACAATTTTCATTAGAAGATACAAGCTCCGTTGTGTCATGCATTGGCAAAGAGCTAAAATTTTGTAAAGAAACTTTTATCGAGGTGCTAATGCTGTTGAGGTACGTCTGGTTATTAGATTCGATGGCCACCTGTTTCCCATACATGTCATTGTCACCCTACTATACAGTCTGCTGAACAGATGCCCGCTCTATCGCCTTCAAATATCTAGCATCAGGAATCAGGAATCAGAATATATTGGCTCAAATGGCACGTTCCCCGTACATAGTCGGGGATTTGTGCCTTGCCGTGTGTTTTTTATCATTTCCTGAGCGGAAGGAAAGGACACGGACGTGTGAGGAAGTAGAATTGGAAGGGTGGGAAAAATAACAGCACAAAACAAAAATAAACAACAGGTAAGTTAAACTCACAAGTAGTTCAACTTGCCTGCGAATAAGCCTAAAGCTCTTTACCACATTGGATAAGAAACTTTAGTATGTCTCTGAGTTTCAGTCGACCAAACATGGTTTCGTCTACATGGTCTAAGGACGGCTGAAGACTCGAAATCGCAATTGCGCTACCGCTGGACAGTTGTATAGCAGATGATATGAGGTTCCGTAGTCAGATTCACAAAGATCACATGAAAAAGACTCGAAGCGCTGAATAGTTGCCATGTGATAATTGAGTTTGCAGTGGCCGGTTAAAGCCCTGGTCAGCATGCCGCAGTGGAGCTTCGAAAAATGTAAGAGATTTTTCGAAACCACTGGGCATGGTTGTTCTAGAAACGCCTTTGTTTGGCGACACGTTTGTAGATTTCTCCAATAATTGCGGTGCTCGGACGAAGCCCAGGACCGTATTTTTTCCCGTATCCAACTTGTCGAAATTGGCAGCGCGGGCTCAGGACCAACGAAGTCAATCGCTGAACCTGCCCTGGCCAATTCTTCAGCCCATTCATTTCCAGTAATACCGCAATGTCCGGGCACCCAGACAAGGTAGATAGTGTTGACAATGCTTAGTTCTTCGATTTGGGTTCGGCACGCGATCACTAGCTTGGACCGGGATTTGTCTGAGCTAAGGGCCTTGATTGCAGCCTGACTATCGGAGCAGAAGTTTATAACTCTGCCGGATAAACTCAGTTGAAGGGCCGATTGCACCCCGCACATAATCGCAAAGATTTCTGCTTGGAATACAGTACAGTATCTACCTAGTGAGTGAGATTGTTCCAATCTCATTTCACGACAGTAGACACCAGCACCGGCACGTCCCTCCATCAGAGAACCGTCAGTGTAACAGACTACTTGCGTTTGTTGTTGTCTTTCCATAAAGCCAGACAACCACTCCTCTCGAGAAGGAATCTTCACATGGAATGTCCTGTAAGGAAAACTACAAGTGAGTGTAATGTCGCTGGGAGCAAGAATATCTTCACCCCATGTAACCATTTGTGACCACAATCGTGTATGACTGGTAGCAAGATCAACATGATTACTGTTCCAAAGCCCAGTAACCTGCAGTCTATAAGCACATGATAGTGCTTCTTGTTTTAAGTGTATGTGTAATGGTTTGATATTTAAAAGTGCCTCAAGAGCAGCAGTCGGAGTCGTGGTGAAAGCACCAGTCAACGCCAAGAGCGCCATTCTTTGCAGATGGTTTAGCTTTGACTGGACTGTCACCACCTCTCCCCTCTGCCACCACACAAGGCATCCGTATGACAGTATTGGACGTACAATTGTCGTGTAAATCCAATAGATGTATTTAGGTTTGAGACCCCAGGTCTTTCCAAAAGTTCGTCTGCACTGCCCGAAAGCCATGCACGCTTTCTTGACTCTGAACTCAATGTGAGCAGACCAATTCAGTTTGGAATCCAATATGACTCCAACGTATTTGACTTGATCTGCACACAGTAGCTCAGAATCAAAGAACTGCAAGGGACGAACTCCGGTTGTTATTCGCTTCTTCGCGAAAAGAACCATTGAAGTTTTGCTTGGGTTAACTGATAGTTTAACCTGTCGACACCACTGTTCGACAGCTCTTAATGCCTGTTGCATTAAGTCAAAGATTGTTCCGATGCAAAATCCAGTAATTAGTATTTGGTAATCGTCAGCAAACCCGTAGGTTGGAAATCCAAGCTCATTGAGTTTCTTCAACAAGCCGTCAGCTACTAAGTTCCATAACAAAGGTGACAGAACGCCGCCCTGAGGACAACCGCAAATACTCAACTTCCGTATCTCAGCCTGTCGCAGTGACGAGCAAAGTATGCGGTTACTAAGCATTGCGTTTATCCAACCTGAGATACATGCAGGTATCCCATGACCGCGCGTCGCTTCCAGAATAGACTGGAAGGACACATTGTCAAAAGCACCCTCAATATCTAGGAATACACCCAAGCTAGATTGCTTGAGCGAGAAGGCTTTCTCAATGTTGTAAACAACATCGTGAAGCAGAGTGATCGTGGTTTTCCCACACTGATATGCATGTTGCATTTTGTGCAGTGGATATTCAACTAAACTAACGTTCCTGATGTGATGATCGATTATCCGTTCCAAAGCTTTCAGAAGAAAAGAACTTAAGCTGATAGGCCTAAAACTCTTGGCTTCTTCATAGCTTGAGCGCCCCCCTTTGGGAATAAATCTAACAGTTATTTCTCGCCATGCTTTCGGGATATACCCGGTAGCAAGACTAGAAAGCAAAATCTTTTTCAAGAAATGTTTAAGAATATCAAATCCCTTTTGCAGTAGCACGGGAAGTATTCCATCTTTTCCGGGTGATTTGTATGGAGCAAAGCTGTCAACTGCCCACTTGACCGATTCAGTGGAGACCAATGTGCGTGCTAACGCCCACGAGTCCGAATCACCAGAATGAGATCTGTGAACATTGTTCAACTCCGGTTCGATACAACCTGGAAAGTGTGTGTCGAAGAGACAATTAAGAACATCTTTTTCGTCCGTCACATAAACACCATCTCTGGTTTTTAAGGAGTTCATCTGAAAATCATTCGATTTGGAGAGAATTTTATTTAATATGCTAGCATCGTTCAGACTAGAGACATTAGTGCATAGGCTTTGCCAGCCAGCCCGTTCTGCAGATCTAAGACATTTCTTATATGCACTACGAGCTGACCTGAAAGCCCTGGAGTCATCACGCTGACGCCGGTTCCAAGCTCTTCTCATAACTTTCTTCATTCTTTCAAGCTCAGCCCTCCACCAAGGGGTTCCCCTAGTCGATTTAACAGTACGAAGTGGACAAGCTTCTTCGTAGGATGCTAATATGAATGAGTTTGTCGTATCCACGACGTCATCTAAGTCGTCTAGTTGACTAATTGGAAAACTTGGCGACTAAATGGATATTTTCCATCCATTTAGTCGCCAAGTTTTCCAAAAAGAGGTCCCAGTTTGTAGATTTAGGATTACGATATGTCACCACATTGAAGGTGACATCAAAATGATCGAAAAATATATATTTATGATCGGATAGAGACGGTTCAGTTTCATTTGGAACCTGCCAATTTCCCAGTTCATGCAAAATTCTATCAGAGCAAAGTGTTATGTCTAACACCTCCTCCCTCCCAGACCTCGCAAAAGTTGGTCGGTTTCCCACATTCAGAATATGGAGATTTGTACTACTTATGTACTCCATCAGTTCAGAGCCTCTCAGATTGATTTTCGAGCTGCCCCAAATGATGTGATGAGCATTCGCATCACTGCCGATAATGAGCGGAAGCCCATTTCTGCTACAATATGATACAACGCTTTTGAAATCATCAGAAGGAGATGATTCGTTATGCGGTAGGTATGCTGAACAATATATATATTTTTTGTCTACGTTTCCGACAGTCAGTGTAACTGTGACAACACAGATATCGCGAGTTGTGAGCTCCGATATGAGACACGCGTCAATAGCCTTATTTGCAAGAATACAAGCACGAGGCTTTTCACGTGGGTTAGTCATGCCTGTCTTGTTGTAAGCAATGAAGGCAGTGTTAAGTAACTTTCCAAAATAGAAGTTTCCTTTATGGAAATACGGTTCTTAAACCAATGCTATGGAAGCTTTACCTTCCTGCATGAGTCGAGATAAATTCATAGTTGCTGTACGTTTATGTTGGAGATTGATTTGTGCTATTCTAACCATTGTTGATTAGAGAACTGTACATTTCATCTCCAACACAAATTGCACAACAACTAGAGGACACCAAGCGAGTTGGGATGTTAACGCATATAGCGAGCCATATCAGGTTTAAATGGGACATGATCATTTAATTCCCACGATTTACGAAGAAAACAATGGTCCACTGTGTCAGAGATTCGCATAACACAGTAAGGGCAAAACCCAAAATGCTCCGTGCGCGACTGGCATATTTTAGACCCTCCAGTCATTAAGTCCTCGGCACGGAACTACACCTTGACTTAGGGTCTCCTACTTTCAGTAGCCTCCTACGACATGGGAGCAGGACTCCAGTGGCTCAATTCTAGGCCGGATACCACACGGCCTCTGGGCAGGTTCATCTGTACACATCGAAATTTGATAATCGAAACTCAACAAAACTTCACCGAACTACAATCAGCTGAGAGTCTAAGCAAACCCCCAGCCAACAAAAATTCGGCAAAATTAAGTGGATCATCGGTGAAAAAAAATCGGTGTGTACCCGATCAGAAACACATATCAAAAATATTTCAAGACTATATCTCGAGCTGTTACTTGTTATAATTTTCTGTTTTTTTAACTACTAACGAGACCAGATTTATAACACAGCCTATTACGGAAATTGCATTCTGTTATAATCTTGTTATTTCATTCTGATCGGGTAGAGTGAACGTTCCGCTGCGTAATGCAGCATACTGGGGAGTTCGCCCAACTCTTCCCAGGCTCCGTTCGCCATTGAGAATGTTTTAAACCCCCTCAACAATTTTACCCATAGCACGGGTCGCATGACACTATGGAATTGGGGTTCCCTGTTTGGTAGATTTTTACCACTGAAACAGGTAGTCCGTAGTGTAATGCTTAGCCGGTTGAAGCAACCACTACCGACACTACACGGCTTATCTAGGCTGTTCGGTGAAAGAAGCTGACATTGAAGAACAGCTTCCATATTTAGATGGGCAAGCAGCCGCAGAAGGAAGGAAGGATAACGGGTGGAGAGGGATTTGGGATTTGGGCTAAGCGCTTATTTAAAGGCGGCGCTGGCTCGCCTTGTCAGGGCTGCTTTAGGGCATGTGGTATTTAGGCCTAGAACGTATAGGGCCCACTACCTCGTCCTATCACACCCGCAGTCAGCCCCCGCTGCTGGTTCGGGTCGCGAATCACAACTAGTTGCTATCGCGATTAAGCATTATCCACCACCGTGTTGGCCCTTGCCATAGAGTTTATATTTCTTTTTGTATGCCAAACGTTTTAGAAATCCATGAAATATTAAAATATGGCGTCAATTAGAAAAAAAACCAATTTTCTTGATTTTTATTTGAAAATTTCAGTTTAAAAATTAAAAGTGCCAGGGGGGTAACTTTTGTAAAAACAATTTTCAGTAGAAGATACAAGCTCCGTTGTGTCAAAGAGCTAAAATTTTGTAAAGAAACTTTTATCGAGGTGCTAATGCTGTTGAGGTACGTCTGGTTATTAGATTCGATGGTCACCTGTTTCCCATACATGCCATTGTCACCCTACTATACAGTATTCTGAACAGATGCCCTATCTATCGCCTTCAAATATCTAGCATCAACTGATTTCATAAATATACAGTTAAATATTTGTGACTAGTATTTACACTAAATGAACGACAGTGAAACATAGATGAAGTAAAGGGTAGGTGTGTTTTACTTGACCACAAATTATTGTTTGAAGGCAGAGGTGGGTAAAAAAACAACCGGTACGTACATTCACCGGTACGGTTCTCAAAATCTCAACACGTGTAAACGAGTGATGCACATCATATTCGGTTTTGATTTCGTTAACACGGTAAACGAAATCGAAACCTCAACCGAGTCTCAGTTTCTTAAACCAAACCGACTCACTCAGCACCGTTTATTCGTTAGGGGAATATTGGCAGTACAATCAGCACTACACCACTATTGTGCGTTAAAAATCGGCTGCGAAATCTGACGATGACAATTATTAATAATGGATAATTTGCTAATTAACTTGAAAATAAAAAAAAAAAAAAAATCGTCGAGTATTGTTTTTTGTTCGCTCAGATTATTTAATAAACGCACTAGGATTTCCTTATAGTGGCGAGTTTGTTTAAACACGAAGAACAAATCTCAAGTCCTAATATGCTAAAATTGCAGTTATTCGTTGAATCATGCATCATTAATCATATGATGTATAAATACTGCAGCTCAATCTGTTTTAACTTCATTGGCGATTGTTAAATCTATCAAGGTTTTTGAGCATAAACTTTTGTGTATATTGTTGTTTTGCAACATATTACAAATACCAAACTAACTTAGTACGTTGATTTCATGAAACGATACTGTTATTAGTTATTTTTATTTTTTAGATAATTCAGGAATCCTGGGAATTCAAGAGGGGCATTTTGCCTAGGTGGGGCGTATCATACCCCTTTACCTTACTACGATGAATAAATTTTAGATTTCGCAATCAGATATGCCCTGATTATGTTTCTAAACAAAGTCCATGTTATGAGAATTCGGAAGCAATACGTATACTATCAGACTCTTTTTCATGATCGAACTGTCTCTAGGCGTTCTTACTTGTAACAACTCTTCTTCTGGTCTAGATAGAATAATGTGGAATTACGATATGTGACGATATCTAGCGAGCCGTTTAAATGATCAAAAACGATGTGCTCATAATCAGATAACGTCGGCTCGAGCTCGTTGGGTACAAGCCATTTTTTCAACTTATGCGTAACACCGTCAGAGCAAAGAATTATATCTAACACCTCAACCTGCCGGTTCGAGCAAATGTTGGGTGATTTCCTACATAAAGTACATGCTGATTTGTACTACTAAGAACTACATCATTTCCGCGCCTCTTAAATTAATATCTGAGGCGTCGGACATTTGTTTCACTGTCGATTATGAGTAGAAACCCATTTCTGCCCCAGGATGGTACAACCCTTTTGAAATCATCAGAAGGTTATGATTCATTATCCGACAACTGAGCCAAATATCAGACGCAATTCCTGTTTATGTTATTGACAGTCATACTGGCGGGGACAGCACAAGTTGTAAGGTCGGATATAAGACATGCGTCAATAGATATATTCGTAAGTATACAAGCACGAGGAATTTCACGTGGATTTATCATCCCATTTTTGTTGAAATATACAAAGATGGGGTGAAGTAGCTTTCCAACATAGAAGCTACCTTTATGGATATACGGCCCTTTTACCACATGGGAGCAGGAACCCAGTGGATCAATTCTTGACTGAGATATTTCAGTCCACGGAATGTCACACGGCCTCTAGGCTGACTTTGTATCCCGCAAACTATACAGTGGTACGAGAAAGAAAGCACAAAGCAACAGTCTCGCTTGATCCATCCATATAGTTCCTGTCATTCCACTTGCCTTGCGTCATTCTCTCCATCGATTACGTCGTTTCAATCCTCTGCGTACTTCAGCCATTTAGCCACTCCACTCGAATATTCTCCAGTGGTAAATTACTTCAAGCCATTTAGCTCAGGATTCCATAAGCACTTTATCCCCGATTTCCGTGAGCCATTTAGCTTCCAGATTTGTTTACTTTGTTTGATTTACTCGGATAGTTCCCTGCGGTGAACTCACCTTACTTCGACTGACAGTTCCCCGGCGGCGGAATTTCTCCCGATACCGACAGCCTTGTTTCCTGGAGTCGTGGCGGGATTTCTTTCGGCACCGATGTCCGTTTAGTGAGCCAATTGGCCCCCGCGGTGGACCTAGCCGGTAGGTGCCGAAGTCTGTCACTACAAGTTACTTGTAAAATATGCTCATCTTTTGAGTATCTTTCCTAAGTAACGGAGAATATTTAAAACATTAAGTACATTTTAGGCAAACTTATTTAATTTTTAAATACATAAATTGTTTTGGGAGAGGGGTGGGAGGGCAAAAGTTATATTAAAATACTTTTCATTAATTAATTGACCATTACTTTCACTGTGGACAATGTAACAGATATAGTTTCATTTTCATGATAAAATTTTGCACTATTTTTCTATTCTTTTGAATAGTCGGTAGGGTGGTTCTAAATTTCTTTAATTTTTAATGGTTCAGAGTGAAGAGTGAAAAGTGAGGAATGAAAAGTGAAGAGTGACGTGTGTTGAGTTAAGAGAGTAGAGTGAAGAGTATAGAGTAAAGATTGCAAGATTTTTTTTTCATAACCCTATGTGCGGGGTTGGGAATCGAACCCAGGTGGGCTGCGTACAAGGCAATCGATATATCAACTACGCTATGTCCGTCCTTTTGAAAGATTTTCGAACTTTGACTTATTTCTGAAAAAATTGTTTGACGATTTAAGTTTTGCTGCGCATGAACATGTAAAAATGGAAAACGTGAAAAGAGATAAATTCCTATGGTCAATTTCAAAAGTGAAATTGGATTTTTCCCCATGCACAAAGATGTGCCGAGGAACGTCTTCATCGCAATAATCAAAAATACTGCCGTTCAACATGCCCAGAAACGTATACTTTATCTCCGGTCGCGCACTTTTCGGCTTGCATCCGAGCAAACGCTAACACCAAATGGAATGGCATTCTTGATGGTTCTCTCGATGCGCAAGATACCTAGCATGAAGAAGCGGCAAAAAAGCCCTAACCGAAGCCATCTATTTTATTACATTTAACAAGGCAACATTACGCATGATGGATTTTTTTATTGAAATGCTTTCATTCTGTACCGCACATACGGATGTTCCAGGTGCAATGCGACCGTGGTAGCTCGTGCAGAAAGCCAATTCCGCGCTGAAAAATATGTTTCTAGCTACTATGGCAAGGGTAGCGATGGTATTGCAGTTCTCCGGTATAGTTGTTAGCATACGACAAAAAAGTACCAATTTCATGCTTCCGGGATAAATTGGATGTGTTATTAAATGAAAAATGATTTTTCACTAATGTTCAAATCGTGTCAATGCCTTTCTGAGTTTATATAATTTACATCTGCCACCGCAATACATCCGAAACCCGCGTCCATACACTAATCGGACCGTCTGCCTGTGGTTCACCCATTCCGTGCGTAGTTCAACCGAACAGTACGTGTACACATATATAGGAGAGAAATTTAATTCATTTCCATTTCCCGTGGTGGAAAGTAGCACCGAGCAAATAAACTTTTGCCTGCACTCAACAATTGTTCGGTCCAGGAATGGTATTCTGCATTGTCGTATGTGTATGGCTTAGCTACGCTGTAATGCTGCAGCATGTAGGGAGTGTTCCACGAATTATGGGCTTCATTTGAACAGATAAAGTACGAAGCTTACGATTTGTTGTATTTTACTGATTTATTTCATAGAAATTCCTATTCTCTAGTAATAGATTGGTAGGTATCTTCCTCGAAGCTTGTGAGATTTTCCCTGGTATTCAGTAACATTTACTATTAACAAGTTATACTTACTTCCAAATCGGATCACGGCTGTTGTTCACAGAAAAACAACTGCACACAAAAAAATGATGAAATTTAAACGACATGTAAATCAATACGAATGTAAACATACATAGCTTGTATCAAAAATTTGATTGAAAATTAGGTTAAATTCGATGCACTCAATGGGAGCATCAAAAAGCATATGATTTTACACATTCGTTCATGTGATATTACATGTCACTTATTTTACAGCAATATTTAAGTAAAATTACATAAAAGTGCATAGGTATTCCGTTTAATGAAGCTCAATTTTCAGTCAACGTGTAAAATTAAATTAAAAGTCGTTGAAGAAAGCACGACAAGTTGTGTGTATTTGTGGTGGAACTTAATTTCACATGCTCATGCTCCAAATATGTGCATGAAAATAAATTTAAAATTACAAAATATTTTTTTGTGTGTGGTCATGGATGATATACCGGGTGCATAAAAATTCTGATTGTTGATAGCGAAATCGAAGCATAGTTCGGCTAGCAAGCCAATTCATATTCGTAAAAAAAAAACAACAGAAGACGAATTGAATTAAATAACCCCTAAAGGAGAAAGGACAAACTTAATTATTGCACACAATTTCCGTTCCATTTCGAATTCACGTACAAAAGGATACCATAACACAGACCGTGAAATGAAACCATAATTATGAGTTCTTACTCTTCTAATTATAACGCAATTGAAATTAATTAACCGCTCCAATGCAAACTGCCCATTGTTTTGCACTGTGCCGTCCAATTTGCCGGCATTTGTCTATCCGAGGCATTATTTTCCCTGCAGCTGGCTCTTATCAGTACAGTTTGTCGCTTTCGAGTTTCGAATTGTCTTATTTTTTCAACTAGTTTGTTCCGATATTTTTTTCATCTATAAATTCCATCCCAGAGCGATAGACCGGGACCTACCCATCAGTTAGCAGAGTGGTCCTGTTTTGATTTACTTCTTCCCGGTATGATCACAAGACAGTTCCATTTTACTTCAGAATGTCTACTTTAATAGCAACGATGTGCCATTATGGGTAGTAGTTTGTCCTCCAAGCACCGTTCATTTGTCTTGGGCGAACGGGCGAAGAATGCAATTATTTGCACTGAATTGGAGTGCTGTGATTATAGCTTGGATCGTCTCGCGAATGAATGAAATATGTACAGCAAGGAAGATGCAATTCCCGGGGCGTAGCATTAGTGATAATCAATAATAAGGGTGTTGTACAATTTCGCTTCTCTTTTATCATAAATGTTGAGTTTCGCGGAGCAAAACAATATTATTAGAGTCAGTAAAGGTGGGTCGTCAAACGGTGAGATAGCATAGTATTCACTAAAGGGATTGGAATGGCAAAGAGGCGCCATGTTCCGTTTGTAGTTTCAATTCAGCTGTAGAAGCTTATAGCTGAGTTTGGATTCAGGACGGAGCATGTCGTTTCTTTGTTTTTTTAATCTCTTTAGTTCTCACAAGTCTCCTATCTCATGCCTCCACGCGAGTCTAAGTCTATTGATGACATTTGGTCCTTAGACCGGCGACGACTGGGTGCTATCAGCCTTCTGCCGATAGTAGCAGAATGAGAGGGTGCGAACAAATATAATCAAGGAAACAGTACCGTAAAAATGAATATCTATCGGAAATCAGCCGCAACAAGACTTTAATCTAACTAGTATCGATGATCGTGGGTCAATACGTACTAGGGTTCGCAGTACCGACCCTTTTTGGCGAGAACCGGCACTACGGTACTGAATCCCTCAGTACCGGTAAAGTACCGGTACTCGAACATTTTTTTTTTAAAAATTCGGAAAAAGCTTCAAACTGAAATTGAATGCTCAAACTGATGATCTTATTCTCAGATGATTGATTTTTGCTGATCAAAAAACATGTCTATTGTTTTTAATTGCTTCGGAATGGCAAGACTCATTTGACAGAAGATATTTTTCGTATGGGGCACCTTCTTTTATTTCGAAATCTAGGCCACTTTGAAATCAATAACTGCTAAGTGGTGCGACTTTCGTCGACTTGAACAGATGGTAAATGTATGAAACCCTATTAACAACAGTTAATCAAAGCGAGAATGGCAGTAAATCCGAGCAGGTTAATCGCATTTCCTCTCTTGCTTTTCTGAAAATTGGTTTCGACCCCTATGTCGTTTGCCTACTATTCTCCAACGCATATCCAGGCTCTTTCCTTTCCTGTAAACTATGCAGTTTTGCTGAATTTTCCGATCACCAATAATTACAAATCGCCCCATTTGAAGCAGTTCACCAAGTCTAAAACTGTTAGCTACTAAATCGCTGTTCGTTCTATTATAGATAAAGGTTTAAGAGCAAACCAAATACAGACATGACTTAGACCATCATAACAGTTTTTGCAACCGACCGAGACGGTTGTGCCTCCAGGTGGAAGGTTTTGTTCTCGAGAGAGTGACGGAGTGCGAGACGCTGTATGCGTTATTGTGGGAGAGAGAGAGACCAGTTTGTTAAGTGTGAGTCGACAGTTGATACGTCGGAGGCGTGGTCAACGGCATCCTCGACAAGTGGTGTTTTGACAGCAAACCGAGGGTAGACGAATTTGCCTACCGCGGTGGCAGAAATCGACAGTGATCGTGCCTGTACACACAGAAAAAAATATAGTGTATTGGTGTCGTCGGGCAATTCTAATCGACGAGAGGGAAGCGTCACAGGTAGACCCATTTGCTCTATTTGTCTACCGCAGAAGTGGTACGACGAATAAGGAAAACAAGTGGCACCGAAAAGTGCCGCATCGACAGTGGGATTTTCGCAGCAAGCCACAGGTAGCCACATTTGTCTACCGAGGTGGTGGAAACGGAGAGAGCGCGCTTGTGGTGGTGATACCGACGAGCAGCTTAATCGGAGAGAGTTTTGAAGTGTTGCAGGTAGGACTATTTCTCTACTGAAAAAGCAACGCGACGAAGAAGGACAGCAAGTGTCACATTGTCAAACAACGGGCACCGAGTTTACAACGTAACACATGAGGTGTGTTCTACAGGTATAACAGGTATATTTTTCATTCCTTTTTGTGATAGTTTTTCTTGCTAGGTAAAATGGATGAAGAGATGGGAGAACGAGTACCAGACCCTCCCCCTAAGCCTTATGCTGAAAATGTAAATCCGACTAGAATTAAAATTTGCCCAGAGTCGTCAACGGGACCATGGATTGTATTTATTAGGCGTAAAGTAAAGGCGCTAAATATTATTCAAATTTCTAAAGATTTGACTTCGCGATTCTCGGATGTAAAAGAGATCGTCAAAGTCAATAAAGATAAAATACGCATTGTCGTTGGTAGTCTCAAACAAGCCAATGCAATTGCTTCTTGCGAGCTTTTTACGCGTGAGTATAGAGCGTATATTCCTTCAAAGGAAATTGAAATTGATGGGGTCATCACAGAATCGAGTTTGACTGTTGATGACTTAGTTAAGCATGGGGTTGGTCGTTTCAAAGACACCATACTTAAAGACGTAAAAATACTTGAATGCAAGCAATTGCATTCAGTATCACACGAAGGAGATAAAAAAGTTTATCGACTGTCTGACTCATTTCGAGTAACTTTCGCTGGGTCTGCGCTGCCCAACTATGTCATTATCGACAAGATTCGTCTCCCTGTTCGCCTTTTTATCCCTCGTGTAATGAATTGCCTTAATTGCAAACAGCTTGGCCACACAGCCACTTACTGTTCCAATAAGGCACGGTGTGGCAAATGTGGGGGTTCTCATCAAGAGGATACATGCAATGAAAATTCAGAAAAATGTTTAATGTGCGGAGAAAACTCACATGAGCTCTCTGCATGCCCCATTTATAAACTGCGTGAGGATAAAATTAAACGATCCTTGAAGGAGAGGTCTAAGCGCTCCTATGCAGAAATGTTGAAAAATGCTACCCCTAAACCCATCTTCTTAGAAAACACTTACGCATCTCTATTTTCGGAACAGTCTGACTCTGACGGAGCGTGCGAAGGTACATCATTTGTTTTACCCGGAAATTCCAGAAAAAGAAAACAGTCTTCTTTTCCCAAGCTGCCAAGAAAGGGCCTTAAAATTTCTCCACCAATAGATAAACTGCGCCCAAAACCGAAAAATTCCGATTCAAAACCGAAATCAATTCCGCCCGGTTTTGGGAACGTACAATCCAAACAGAACACCATTACTGGAAATAATAAAATTTCGACTACCTCTGAGCCTCAGCCGGGGGTAGGATTATTGAAATTTTCTGAAATTGTTGATTGGATTTTTAAAGCATTCAATATTTCTGAACCACTAAAGAGTATACTTTCAGCTTTCCTCCCAACAATTAGAACATTTTTAGAGCAGCTGATTGCTCAATGGCCCATCCTTGCAGCGATTGTATCTTTCAATGGGTAATTCACCTCCTCCAATGAAAGATTCCATCACTGTTTTACAGTGGAATTGCAGAAGTATCATACCTAAAATTGATTCCTTAAAAATTTTACTGCATAATTTAAAATGCGATGCTTTTGCTCTATGTGAAACATGGCTTACCTCAAACATTAATTTCAACTTAAATGATTTCAACATTATTCGCCTAGACCGAGACACCCCGTATGGAGGAGTGCTTCTAGGAATTAAAAAGTGTTATTCTTTCTATAGAATTAACATCCCCTTGTTTGCGGGCATTGAGGCTGTTGCTGTCCAAACGAACATTAAAGGCAAAGACATGTCTATCGCTTCTATATATATACCTCCCAAAGTTCAAATTGGACAACGTCAAATTTTTGAGGTAGTGGAATCCATGGCTGCTCCGCGTCTGATACTGGGAGACTTCAACTCGCACGGAGTATTGTGGGGTTCCCTCTACAATGATAATCGATCCTCTTTGATTTACAATGTTTGTGACGAATTTAATATGACAGTTTTAAATACTGGCGAAACAACACGCATCCCCAGACCTCCTGCACGTCCAAGTGCATTAGATCTATCTCTGTGCTCGACATCACTTCGGTTAGATTGCACGTGGAAGGTTGTACCTGATCCTCACGGTAGCGATCATTTGCCAATCGTTGTTTCAATTAACAGTGAATTAGGCCTTACGAATTCAATCAATGTTCCTTATGACTTCACACGAAATATTGATTGGAAAACATACGAAACATTAATTTCCACTTCTCTTGCTTCGACAGAAGAGCTACCCCCTACCGAAGAATATGTATTCCTAGCGGGTTTAATTATTGAAGCAGCAGAACAAGCCCAAACGAAATGCAATCCTGGAATGACAATAAATAGACGGCCCCCTAATCCTTGGTGGGACAAAGAGTGCCCTGATGCATATGAAGCTAAACAAGTTGCCTACAAAGAAATTATGAAACAGAAAGGGGGTATACGTGAGAACTTTGAAAATTATTTCATTTTGCAAAACAAATTTGACAGTATACGTCGTGCCAAAAAATCTAGTTATTGGAGACACTTCGTTAATGGCTTGTCAAGAGAAACATCAATGAGTACTCTTTGGAACACAGCCAGAAGAATGAGGAATCGAAACGTGACTAATGAAAGCGAAGATTTTTCGAATCGTTGGATATTTAATTTTGCCAAGAAAATTTGTCCCGATTCTGCTCCTGCGCAGAAAATCACTCGCGATGCTCCCACAAGTAACGATTTCATAGATTCGCCTTTGACAATGATGGAATTTTCAATTGCACTCCTCTCATGCAACAATAATGCTCCGGGACTAGACAGAATTAAATTCAACTTGGTGAAGAATCTGCCTGACCTAGCAAAAAGACGCTTGTTGAATTTATTCAATAAGCTTCTTGAGCAGAACATTGTCCCGCACGACTGGAGACAAGTGAGAGTTATCGCTATTCCAAAACCGGGAAAACCAGCCTCCGATCATAACTCGTATCGACCGATTGCAATGTTATCCTGCATCAGGAAATTGTTGGAAAAAATTATCCTACGACGTCTCGACAATTGGGTTGAGGCGAACGGCTTGCTATCAGATACCCAGTTTGGTTTTCGGAGGGGAAAGGGAACGAATGATTGTCTGGCGCTACTTTCGTCAGAAATCCAACTAGCTTACGCAAAAAAAGAACAAATGGCGTCTGTGTTCTTAGACATAAAAGGAGCATTCGACTCTGTTTCCATTGATGTTCTCTCAGAGAAACTACATCAATGTGGTCTTTCACCAATATTAAATAATTATTTATACAACTTATTGTCAGAAAAGCACATGCATTTTTCATATGGCGATTTGGCAACATTCAGAATAAGTTACATGGGCCTCCCACAAGGTTCTTGTTTAAGCCCCCTTCTCTACAATTTTTACGTGAATGATATTGATAATTGTATTGTCAGCCCATGCACTCTAAGGCAACTTGCAGATGATGGCGTGGTTTCTGTTACAGGACCAAAAGCCTTAAATTTACAACAACCACAACAAGATAGTTTGGATAATTTATCAAGTTGGGCTTTGAAGTTAGGCATCGATTTCTCTACGGAGAAAACAGAGTTGGTTGTTTTTTCAAGGAAGCGTGATCCAGCTCAGCTTCAGCTTCAGTTGGTTGGTAGAACGATAGCCCAAGTCCTGACTTTTAAATACCTTGGAATTTGGTTCGATTCTAAAGGCACATGGGGAGGCCACATTAGGTATCTAATAACGAAATGCCAACAAAGGATAAATTTTCTGCGAACAATAACTGGATCATGGTGGGGTTCTCATCCAAGTGACATGATAAGATTGTATCAAACAACAATACTTTCAGTAATGGAATATGGGTGCATCTGTTTCCATTCAGCTGCGAACACTCACATTATTAAACTGGAACGGATACAGTATCGCTGTTTACGAATTGCCTTAGGTTGCATGCAGTCGACCCATACGATGAGTCTTGAAGTACTAGCGGGAGTTCTTCCTTTAAAAGACCGATTCTGGGATCTCTCTTCTCGTTTACTTATTCGATGTGTAGTTATGAACCCACTGGTAATTGAAAATTTTGAAAGACTTGTTGAGCTCCAACCCCAAACCAGATTCATGACAGTGTATTTCAATCACATGTCACAAGAAATAACGCCTGCTAAGTATGTTCCCACATACGTCAATATACTAGATATTCCTGAATCCACTTTATTCTTCGACACGTCCATGCAAGCAGAGATTCGTGGAATTCCGGATCATCTACGCTCGCGGGAGATCCCTAAAATATTCACAAGTAAATATCAACATATAGACTGCCTTAAAATGTTTTACACTGATGGGTCACGAATCAGTGAGGCCACTGGTTTCGGTATTTTCAACAATAATTTTTCAATTTCTCTCAAACTTGCAGAACCCGCCTCTGTTTATATAGCGGAACTAGCAGCAGTTCACTATAGTTTGCAAATAATTAATACTTTACCCCCGAACCATTACTTTATCCTCACTGATAGTCTCAGCACAATTGCAGCTCTACGCTCAAAGAGGATTGATAATCACGATCCATTCTTTTTGGGGAAGATACGAGAATCTCTGAGTAACCTGACAAGAAAATGTTATAAATTTACCCTAGTGTGGCTCCCCGCCCATTGCTCTATTGCGGGCAATGAGAAAGCTGATAATTTAGCCAAGATTGGTGCACTAGATGGTGAAATATATGAAAGACCCATCGCTTACAATGAATTTTATAGCGCTTCTCGACAGAGGACACTTGCTAGTTGGCAAACATCTTGGGACAATGGAGATATGGGACGATGGCTACACTCAATTACCCCTAAAGTATCAACGAAGGCATGGTTCAAAGGATTGGATGTAAGTCGGGACTTCATCCGTGTGATGTCTAGGCTCATGTCCAATCATTATACTTTAGATGCGCATCTCCGTCGTATTGGGCTCGCTGAGGGTAATCATTGTGCTTGTGGAGAAGGTTACCATGACATTGAGCATGTTGTTTGGTCCTGCACTGAATATCGTGCAGCCAGATCACAATTAGTAGATTCTTTACAAGTCCGAGGAAGACCAATCCATGTTCCTGTTAGAGACATCCTGGCGTATCGCGATCTTCTATACATGGAACTTATCTATCATTTTCTAAAAACAGCGTCTGTCAAAATTTAATTAAATTCATCCCCTCATACTCTCATCCAAGGCTAATCATTCACCAATTAAAGGGTCCTAGAATATTTAGTTTTTAAATTTAGACAATAACAGAAAAAAAGTAAATAAATACACCCGAAAATACTAGATCAGTATGAAATACAACAATGTAAGGAAAAAAGCAAACAATAAAGTGATTTCAGTGTTAGTTTTAGACAAAGTACTAGTATAGTTAAAATTAGTCTTAAGGATTTTTGTAACGTGCTATGTAAAAAAAGAAACTGGCGTAAAAAGCTATTGCAAATGCCGTGTCAAATAAACGTATGAAAAAAAAATGACTTAGACCATAGTCTTATTACGCGCCACCCAGTGAATAATGGAAACCAATCAGAATGTCGCTAATAAAACTTTAACTTCTAGAATTATTGTGATGATGGCCCCACCTCATTCCCACACAAAGGTGTTATCTCAACGATTTATCTAGAAAGCAAATTAATATAATTAAACGTTATCTTGCAGACCGATATTTTGAAACAGATCCCCCTGCAGAGTTAACATATTTGTCATAAAAAATTGTATAGTACCGAAAATACCGGTGCTGGTTTTTGTTCAGTACCGGTATTACGGTACCAAAAATGGGTCGGTATTCCCGGGATTTTCGGTGCCGGTATTACCGGTACCATAACCCTAATACGTACTGAAAATTTTCCGCGTCTGTTTTTATTAATTTAATTTCAAGTTCCGTTATTGCTAACCAGCCCATGTATTAGGTTAATAATCCTTTGTATTTCTCTTCAATGATCATTTTTATCGCTTGTATACGTGTATTTTACAAATCATCCGATACGTAAAATAGGAAATACATACCCTGATTTATAACATCTCGCGCTATCATAACTCTCTCTGTATAACGTGTTATCACTCGGTAGTTTTCAACCAAATAAATATATCGTAGAGAAGAAGTAGCGAATTCTGTCTAAATACTATTACAATAGATAGTGATCCGGCCAATTACGCAGATAAGATTAGTTTTTCTAGGCAATACTCCCACGGTCGGCTGTGTGGAGTTCAAATTGCTTTTGTTTAGGAAACAGGATACTCACGGTAGCCGGTTGCCCAGAGTTCTAAAAGAACCAAAATCTAAACAAGATCTTTTCTTTTTCGAGTGATTGTGTACTCGAAGACTAACTAAACAACTACATAACAAAATATTCTTTACAGGTCGCATCGCTTGCTTGGAGCGAATCCTAGACCTTATACCCTTTTAAACCACCAACTCCGCGACACCTATGGAAGAGTCTGATGAATCGTCGTCCTTCCGTTAAGTAGGTGGAGCATCAACACTTCCCGTCTACCTTATCCTTTATCCTTCCCCGTGAACGATGGAGATGGGGGCGGCCGGCAATGATGGCTATCATGTGTTGAGGATTTAATATGGGTCGGATTGGTATGAATTCCTACTTACCACTTCCTAAGCAAATCTTATTAGATAATCAGCAGTCATACATGATGAAGTCAGTGTTCAATCCGCCAAAATCATCGTCACAACGCAACGCAACGCAACGCAATTATTAGAGTCAGTAAAGGTGCCTGTTCGGAGGCAAAAAAAAACCACACTACAGCTAAGGTCAGACTGAAAGTGAATATGGACGTCACGTCACTCAGGCGCCTCTAGTGGTGGGCACTGAAATCCTTTGAGAGCTAATTGTGAACACTTCTACGAAGAACAACCGTAAAATTTTTATTACGATATTGTTTATTGCTTTGAAAGTTGGATTTTTGATGCACTTCGCTATCACGCTTCTTCCACGGTTGCCAAATAAAATGTTTTGATATCGACAAAAAAAAAACTTTTTCGATCAAATAAATTAAAAGAAACCGCGAGACTGGCACCCATGCTAACTTACCAGAGAGTAACAGTAAAAAGAGGTATGTTTTTGACACTTTTTAAAGTTAAAAATCTGTCAGGTCAGGTGTACTTTTAGGGTTACCAAATGGGTTAAAAGCGAAATAAGGACATCTTAAATTTGGACCGAGACTAACAAATTTTAATCATTTTTGACTAAAATGTGTTTGGTTGAGTGGTGTTAAGAAAAGATTTCCAATATTTTTTTTAGAACAGTGCTTTTTTGTTCTTCTGGGATCCTAAGAAACTAGGCAGAATATTAGGTTGTGGCATCCCGTATTACATTTGAAATTTGTATGGATATTAGTACAAGAAATCCTATTTTTTTATTTTCATTTGCAAAAATCAAAGTTTTTCCTTAAGTATAGAACTAATTGATTAAAGTCCATGAAGTAACTAAGATATTTGTGGAAGCTGTTCAAAATTCGATGGTTCGAATTACAGGACCAATCGTTTTTTTCTGTCAGCGCTCAACAAGATGAGGCCCATGAAAAGTATTAGCTTGTAACTTTTCTTCAAGCAATAAAATTAATCAATGTGTTTGAATTATTAATCTGAACATAACAAATCAAAAGACTATAAGGAAGTGAACAACTAAAATGACGAGTAAAATGTTTCATTCGCTTGAGTGAATTTAATCTAATTGATTTCAAATATAACATGGATTGAGATTAAAACTAAGTACATTTGAAGTAAAATTAAGGACGCTTTCCCAAATCATCAAAATTAAGGACATGTCCTTTAAAATAAGGACGGTTGGTAACTAGGACATTGCAAAAAAAATTTTTTTTTGAATTCTCAAAGGCCCCCCCTCTCATATTGTGACAAATGTCAAAGTAAGCTCAGATGCCAAATTTCACATCATTTGGACAATTCTAGACCCCCGCTCACTTCGCTTGAAATTTTTGTACTTGGTGCTATGGGAAAAAGTGGAGGAAAAATATATTAAATGCTATAACTTTTGAAGTAGCAATCAGAAAATTACAATTTATACCTCTTTTTAAAGGAAATAATGTTAGTACTGGAATGGAGATATTCCTTTTTCTATAAAAATACGGGAAAGCGGGGTACTGGGTCATATTGGCCCCAAAATCCCCTATTTTTTGAATTTTTCTGCTCCGTTGTACAAACCATACATATTTTGCAGTTTTTCTAATGTGACAAAATCTCAGAAATCGTACGGAACCTTTAGACCTTTGGCCGAATACGAGAAGTTGGGGTTATAGGGCCTTTTGTCATTTATATTAAATTTTATCATTTTCTCGTGCATATATCTCTATTATTGTTCATTAAATTTTCATAAATTGTACCTTGTTCAACGTGAAAAATCCTTAGGAACAAAATAAAAATAGATTCGTTATCGGTAAAATTCAGAAACATCAAATTATCTGACATATAGTCTCGATTTCACATTTTTATCATAAAATCGCACACATTAACTCCATCTAACAACAAAATTCTTATTTAATTTACTATTTATAGTGAAAAATGCGCTTAGGAATCACATGAGAAAAGTTTCATACCTGGAAAAATAGGTGAAGTTGAGGTATTAGGACACTTAATTAAAAAAATCTGGTTTGTAGAGTCAATGTCAAAAACATTTATGTTTTTGAATTTTAACGCAAACGAATCTATTTTTGTTGTATTTCTAAGAATTTTCCACTTTCAACAAGGTACAATTTATTAAAATTGAATGAAGAATAATAGAGATATATGCACGAGAAAATGATAAAATTTAACATAAATGACAAAAGGCCCTATAACCCCAACTTCTCTTATTCGGACAAAGGTCTAAAAGGTTCCGTTCGATTTCTGAGATTTTTTTCACATTAGAAAAACTGCAAAATATGTATGGTTTGCACCACGAAGCAGAAAATAAGGGATTTTGGGGCCAATATGACCCAATACCCCACAATCCCGTATTTTTCTAGGAACAGTAATATCTTCATTCCAATACTAAGGTTATTTCCTTTAAAAAGAGGTATAAATTGTATATTTCTGATTGCTATTTCAAAAGTTATAGCATTTAATATATTTTTCCTCCACTTTTTCCCATAGCACCAATTTCAAAAATTTCAAGCGAAGTGGGCGGGGGTCTAGAATTGTCCAAATGATGTGAAATTTGGCATCTGAGCTTACTTTGACATTTGTCACAATATGAGAGGGGGGGCCTTTGAGAATTCAAAAAAAAATTTTTTTTGCAATACCCTATTGGTAACCCTATGTACTTTTGATCACACTTTTGGTTAACGCTAGGGTTACCAAATGGACTGAGAGCAAATTAAGGACATCCCTGCCAAATGTTATGCCAGTTATGTCACTTGAGCCAGAGTTCTGAAAAAAACAGTCGGAATTCTGGCTAATTTTCCAGCGGTTGAACTGGGATGTTGAATCTCATTCGAGACATATTAGAATGATGTATTGCCAATACCAAACGAAGATACCACTTTGACCAAACCTCATATTGAGCTATCCATAAAATTTTGGTTACTTCTGAGTAAAACAATTTTTGGTTGCCATGAGTGGCAGAAAGTATTCATTAACAAAAAATCGCTGGAAGGAATTGAAATTGATTCGCTTGAATTGAAAAATAAATTAAATCGCGAATTGTTTATTTGTCAATCGAAAGAACATTTTTTTGCCGTTTATTGTTTGAAAACAATTTCTTTTAAATGTTAACCATGTTGGCGCTTCTGGTAGTCCATTCGACTGGTCCAATTTTTGATGACGGATTCGAGTATTTCAAGTGGTATCTGACTAATTACTCGAGTAATGTTGGTTTCTAATGCTTGGGGATTTGTACGCTAATCATCCCATATCAAGAACAACAACGCTTACATTTTGGTTGTATGGCGAATAGTTGAATCAGTTGGCCGATGATGTCGACCATATTATGGTTGGAGTTCACTAAACACATTTCCCACAGATCGCTGATTTTCGAAATATAGTTGAATAATTTGAAGATGGTGAACCAGTGCAAATCGTTTCATTATGAAATGGCAAACAATACTAAACTACAATAGCATGACAGTTTGCAGTTAGCACCCGTTAACTACTAAAAAACGCCCTGTTAAAAAACTACATGTTGAACCACCCTATATATGCCAAGGTTTGAGACTAAAATTAAGGACATTTGAAGTAAAATAACGACGCTTTCCAAAAACCTTGAAAATAAGGACATGTCCTTTAAAATAAGGACGGTTGGTAACCCTAGATTCATTACACTTTCAAACTGTGCAGCTCGATTTGGTATGAAGGAATTCTCGTGTTGTAGTGTAGCATGAACATTGAAAATTCGGAGTTGTTTCAAGTACACATCAAATAAAACTGTGTTCAACTTAACTATAGTTCAAAAAGTTCAAACTGAAAATAATATTTACCTAGTTGTGTTGAAGCACAAGATATTATTTTCCCAACAGATATCTAATGGCAACGCTGTTTTGAATGTTTGTTAATTTGAATAAAAGGGGGTTATTGCGAAAAGTAGAACACGGTGTCTTTGTCGAACAACTTTATTCAAAAAAAATTCAACATCTGTGAAAATTTGGGGTATGAAAGAATGGACTTTTCCCTTTCATTTGAAAACAAAATTAAAATATTCTGTCGAGGGGTCTAGAACAACTTTTTATTTTAAAGTTTTTTGTTTGAAAACTTTTTTGCTACTAATTGGTACTATATAGACATTCAAAAAATACTAAAAGTGAGAATCTGATGAACAATCCTATTGTCTATAGAATGCTATAAATCGATATAATCACCCGAGAAAGTTATTAAAGTTTTATCAGTTTTTAGGTGTGCGCGGGGCCTATGGATTAAGAAGTCGATTAACAAGAACTTACAAAAAATGTTGGGTTTGAATGAACAGTAAATTCAGATAAATTTCAATGTATACAAAGTCCCATTCTCAGCAGAAAAAAATATATTTTCAAATTTTTTCGGGTCTTGGGCGAAAATGACACTTTATGAACAAGGAGGTGTGGAAAGGTGTTGACCAAATTTATTTGATAATATTATACCTTTTTAAGACGTTGATTAATGTAGTAACGGATTTTATCATGCCTTTTTGATTTTTTTCTCGCTCCAGGGGATAGCTAATGTAAACTAGAATGACCCTTCTTCCTGATCCTATCCTGACTGGTAAAATACAATTGGCTTAAATTCGAGTTTTCGATCCATGTTTGTTATGTTTTGGGGTAGATTCATTTCCTCAGAATTTATAGATGCAGATTTTTGCTTGTCCTGAAATTTTACTTTCAAATCGAGCACACTTCACATAATCTTAGAAAAAAGAACAAACCCATGTTTCATCATTTCCTTTAAGAAGAAATTCTGGAGTCGTTACTCGTTGTACACGGACTACAACAGAAAACGAACAAGAAAATATCAGGCTGGACCATAAATTCAGTAAATTCTCAAAGTAATACAAGTCTGTTTATTGAAGATTTCCCTCATAACAGGCCCGTGCGCAAAGAGAGAGTTTTAGAGGTTCAAACCCCTCCCATGAGAGTTTTGAATTACTTTTAAAAATTAATTAACTTCCTGCTCAGGGATGAAATTATACAGCGAGCCGTGTCATTCGAGTTCGGTCACTCTAGAAACAAGTCGTCCAAAAAACCAAGAAAGAAATCCCGCGAAGGTTTCTGGAAAGGGATTTAAGTTATGGGCCGGTTCACGTTTCTGCATGTTTCGATATTAGCACTAGTTATGAGTAGATCAGCTACACAGCAAAGGTCGGTCAGCGGGCTAGTAACGGAATCTAAGGAAAAAGTATGATGCCAAAAAATCGTGATATCGTTAGCTGCAGAAATTTTACAGCCGATGATTTCTCCGTCGGAGTGACTGACAGCTAAATGGCTCGCGAAAATGGTCATCAGTATCGGAAGAAATACCCCTGCCGAGAAATTCTCACCAGCAGCTAGCAAATAAATAGGAACGAGTAGCACCAAGAAAGATAAGAAACCCTACGAAGGGTGTTGTAAAGAGATGTAAATCGTTATGATCGACACCTCAGGATTGGTTCGTGTCTCAACAGGTGACGATATTTGCAGCAAAGCTGAGCAGGTCAATGGAAAAAACATGAACGATTAACACAAAATAAAAAGAGCATGAGTACAATCCCCATTGAAATCCGCTCATAAATCCATGAAAAAATTATCGCTATTTCGGAACTGAACGATTTACGAAAAGCGTGACCAAGTTCCTGAAATTATGAATAATGGACGTCGTATCCATGAAAATATCTGTGTTTCTACAAAATTAGTTCGCCCCGGCTATATACATGGCGTTACATTCGAATGTTTGATTGGTTTAATGTTAGTTTTTGTTATGAGTCTTGTTCATAATTTGGGAATACACAGCCGACAGTCAAGCGATTTTGATGATTTCAGGAGCTAATCCCCGATTTTTGTTATTTTTTATCACGTTGCCGTGCTATTTTATTCATGAGTTTACTATCCGATTTTTATGTCAGAATAGCGGGATCTGTGTTCATGATTTCAGGACCTTAGACACGATTTTTGTAATTTCTGTTCATCTTATCGTGATCTGTTATTTTTTAGTTACTATCGGTTTTTTACTCGGAGTAACGTGACAAGGTTCGAGGGGTCTTGTTCTGTTAACTATATCACGAACACGATTTGTGGCGCTCAGCGCAGTTCTCGTTTTCTATCCAAACATCACACTGAACAGTATCAAATGAATAACAATAATAGTGCTATAAGTTTTTTTGTATCCACAGCTCTTACCTATTCTTGGTCGCTAGCAGCTGAATATTTCATGAAAAAGTACACGGAACAAGAATGATTACACGGCTAATACACCAAATTTTGTGAAATTAGTTCACGTGAAAATTTCATTACCATGTTCCATGAAATTGAATATGATTAGGGATATCCTTACGCAAAATAGATTGTAAAATCATGTACTAGAAATCATGAACCAGTTCACGAATACCTGAATGATACGTTATGAACGTGGGAGCCATTTCACGAGCACGGATATTGGATCGTGACTAATATATTAGGAATCATGAACCTGTTTACGATTACATGAATAATATTTGATGGCTATGTGAACTATTTCACAAGCGCGAATGGTAACTTGAGACTATTATACTAGATAAAATGAACCAGTTCACGACATGAATAACATTTTATAATTTTGTGATTTATTTCACTAGTACGCATTGTCAGTCGTGACTATTATACTAGGAATCATGAACGAGTTCACGAATACATGAATAATAGTTCATGGTTTTGTGAACTATTCCAGGAGCATGTATGGTAAGTCGTGCATAATATATTAGGCATCATGAATTAGTTCACGAGGATTGAATGGATTCATGAATAAAAATCCGAGTTTCGTGAAATAGAGCACGAGAAAATATCCACAAGGTTTAGTCGACTCAGATTAATGATCATAAAGTTGTGAACTAGTTCACGTACAGAAAATCGATTTAGTAATGACAAGGAAACCGTGATTGAATTTCACAAAACAAAAACAAATATTTCCACTAATAAAAGCGTTATGAAAGCTGGATTTGCGAGCTACAAAAAACGACTGAAAAAAATCAATTTATCGATGGACCGCGTAAGGATAAATATGCATACGACGGTTACCGTTCTAACGTATAATTTCAAATTCTCATCGAATTATTTTTTTATCCTTCATGAAACTGTCAATCAGGATAATCAATCGAAATCAAATCAAATGACTGAATTTCTAATCGAAATATATCCCACAAGATGCTAACGAGCAAAAAGGTTCATTCAAGATTACATCAAGCATACTCCAGAATTTGGAATAAAGCTTCTTAACCAATAGGCCCGTGCGAATCTAGAAACTTTGATAAAAATTTAATAGCTTTCTCTGGCGATTTTAGATCGCGAAGTAGTTTTCTACAAAGTTGTACACAATGAAATTGTCCATCAGATTCTCACTTTTGGTAATACAGGTCGGACTCGATTATCCGGGGATTCGATTATCCGTGATTCGATTATCCGGGGAAAATGATTCGATTATCCGGGTGTTTTGAAAAAATATCAAATTTCAACTATAATGTCTTATTATAGTGCTAATTCGATTATTGCAGTCAATAGAACATTTTTTCGGGCAATTGGGGGGTCTAGAATTAACCTCCTCTCAAATTTTTACCTTCCTCAAAAATAGCTTATATACGAGTTATTCCGCGCAAATTAACCTAAACAAACCAAAACTTGGAATCGACCTTCATGGCTTGGAACCAGTTTTGAAGAAAATGTTCATTTAGAGTCAATATATCATAACCTAAACTGTTGTGTCGTTTGAACAGCCCCTCAACCCATGGAAACACTCTTAATTTTAACAAATTGCTTAAAAATTGTTTTTCTTTGGATTATATCTCTGGTACTGTTTGCATTAGAATCAATCAGCGAGATAATTTTTTGAAAGATTTGTTTAAGGAATCCAAAAAAAAAAAATAAAAGTTTTTAACGCCAGTATTGCCTACATATTTGGCAATACTGGCGTTAAAAACTATTATTTATTTTTTTGGATTCCTTAAACAAATCTTTTTAATTTTACACTAAAAGTACATTTTTCTCGTGATACACATATCAGTTACTGCAGGTCATTATACCTACATTGCTTAGTTGGTTTCTGGCTATCTCTTGGGATAATGATGACATGCTTCTCAGGATTCTGTTTGGATGCTTTCCAGGATTCTGATCCAAGTTTTCTTAGTATCCCAATGGAATCTATTTCAGATTTTCGATTGAATTTTTATCCGTATTTCTACGGTTTTATCTCTGGATTTTGATGCAGAATTCTAGAGAAAAGCTTCTTAAATGTCTGATGGAATCCGTCTCAAGATAGAATTCCGCTGAAGATTATGATTTATTCCAGATACTGATAGAATCATGGTCCTATTTTTATTGAAATCCGGTGTAAATATCCAGCTCTGATTTCCAGTGGACTTTGACACTATATTGCTCTTCTCCTATTATCCCCTTCAACAATTGATTCCTGCTCGGAATTCCAATGGCATCTTTAACCCCCTCATGCCCTCGTGTTGGTAAACAACCATGTTACTAAATGACTTTTGGTTTATACAATGACAAGTAAGGCTAATAAAATCGACTAAGATCTTTCATTTGAGCATTAAGAGCTATAAATATCAGTAGAACAGAAGTTATTACAATTAATCTGATTAGCTTCCGCTGAAGCAGTGCTGCCAGGGATAGTTTCTGTTAATGGTTAAAAGGAAATTTTGGAATATTTTCTTAGCCTGGCAGTATTGTTGAAAACTGCTAAAACTTTCTAATTTAGATTTCCCTCGATTACCTTTTTCATGCAATAGGACTAGATCGGAAGATAAATATTGAGCAGCTTCTAGCACTGAAAAAGAAGCACCTCGCTTTATTAAACCAGGTTTTTCGTGTTTCTTGATGCCAAAAGTTCTAAGGAAAAATAGTTTTGGGACCCCATATGCGGTAGAAAAACGTTGGTCTAGAAGTGGTAAACTAGATTCTGACAAGAGACTGTCACTGGAGGTGATTTCAATTCTTGGGTAGCTCAAGCAAAGATATATGATAGGCTATGTAAAGAGGGCGCCAGCAGTACTTCTCGCTGAGGCGACCGGGAACCCATCATCTACGTACCCTGTAGTCCTTCGCTAGTGATAAGTATGAGTGGGAGAGTTTGGGAAGACTACACGCGTAGTTATTACCTGACATTCCGGTACAACATTGGTCAACTAAATGATGTTACAAGGACAAGGATCTCTTTGTGGGGGCGCAACACGCACTCTTCTAACTAGAAATAGGGTTAAAAGACATGTTAGTTATGATATGTAACACCATCACGTAAATTAAACTGGTGCCAAGAAACAGACGACCCCCAGTTTACTTACTAACTTTATTTTTTCTGGTATTCGAGTAATCGAATCACTTACCTTGCAAAATCAAAGCCCCGTGTAATCGAGTTTGACCTGTATTGCAAAAGACACACCTTATTAAACAGTTTATCTTGGGATTCTTACACAAATAGCTATAAACAACTGATACATACCGTTAACTCGTTACCAATATGAATAATAAATGAAAACCAACTGAAAAATACATCCTGAAAACCAACTGAAAATTACGTCCTGAAAGTCTGAAAAATCGACTAGGGCCAAAATAGGTACATTTACATTTACCATAATATTTATCCTGACCATTTTATTTCCAATTTCTCCACGAATGAAGCTTAAATTCATAAAACAACGCAAAAAAAGTTTGATTCGATTATCCGGGGTGAGATTTTTTTGAAATCCCCGGATAATCGAGTCCGACCTGTATTTGAATGTCTAAAGTACTACCTAGGGGCAAAAATGTGAACCAGTTTCATTGAAAAACCAAAGTTTTCAAACGAAAAAACTTTAAAATAAAAAGTTGTTCTGGAGCCCCCGACAGAATATTTTAATTTTACTTTCAAATGAAAGGGAAAAGCCTATTCTATCACATGCTGAAGTTGGATAATATTGAAGGTGAGTGTCTGAATTATTGTAATAGTGGTGCTATCAGGAATTATTCTATTTCGGCATTAGATGATGATTTTTTCGGTAATCAACTGTACCGGTCATAAATTTGTGCTGCAGCAGAAGTTGGCCTTAAATTGTTGAGAAAATATCCAAAAAAACAGGGACCACAAAAACGTATTAGCGATTTTCTTACTCAATTAACATTATCCGCAAAATCACAGTCGATTTGAGATGGACTCGTGTTTTTCTGAGAAGTCTAGTGCACAGCCACCGTAAGTATTCAGTGCATTGAGTTGACAATTGTGGATTCACGTCTCACAATCAACTTACAAAAAAAAAAAAATAGACAGTGTATTTGCCAGCCACTTAAAGAAGTAAATGGTCGCTTTTTATGTATTTCGTAACCCGTTCAGAACAAAACCTGTAACGAATCGTGTCGGAGCTGTCTATTTACGTTCAACTTGAACTAAATATCCTCGGTTCAGATTTATCTACTCGATTCGTCTTCAAGCTGGAGAGGGACCAATCGTTTGAGCTTAATTAAATCCTTCCACGGCTACAACACCGCGCGGACAGCGCCCGTTTGGTTGGTTGGTCTAAATCGTGCCAAATAAACATTTTCTTTGAGTTGGTTCGCCGTGGAATAGTGCAGGCAGGCTGCGCTTAGTCGACTGGGCTGGTTGGTGACGCGGGAGGGAAGCGCTTCTGTAATCGTACTGCTTTTATGCGATCGTCCGTTGCGGTAGCGCGTTGAATTGAGGTTAATCAAAACTTTTCCCGTGGCAATCCTGGTATTTCCGGACCGAGCCGGGCCACCCTCATTCCGACTGCAAAACGAGATGATCAACTTTAATTGGTTTTCCAGATGCGGAAAGTTAATGTGCAGGTGAGATGGCCGGTTTTCACGATGGCTGCTGTGATGGATCCCTTAATATCAGATATTAATGTATGGCTTCCGCTGTAATCAGTATATAGTACATCGAAAATGAGAACTAATTTTCAGACATATCACATTGCAATATTAATCACGATTTCAAACTTATCCGCTTCCGAATATAACATACGCGTTCGTTCAATTCGTTTGTTGGGCATATTTATTACACTGCCGCCTAAAAGTACTATACCCAATATGAATTCCCATATAGTAAATCATTCATTTAACGTTGAATGCTCCTCAATTTATAAAAAATGCGCTACAAGTTATTCGGTATTTCTACGCGATACTGTGCATCTCTATGGAATGCACACTGAAAGTGATAGCTTGTGACACAGATAATATTATCTGGTTCTCTTCCTGATGCTTTTATTCACCAACTAGTATGGTTTCCGACGGATAATCCGTAGGATGATCAATTATAAGAGCGGATAGCTTTTCCCCAGTATTAAAGTAATTATATAGATATAGATTATATAGTAATTATATAGAGTACTCTCCCTTATACCACGTTTGTTTTATATTAAATAACTGAAGAAATTCCGCGCGAAATTCCGTGCGAAAGCGGTAGTCCGCGCGAAATTTCGTGCTAAATTCCACGTGATAGTCGTGCGAAATTCCGTGCAAAATTCCGTGTGAAATTTCGTGCGAAATTCCGCGCGAGTTTCCGTTCGAAATTCCGTTCGACATTCCGGGCGAAATTCCGTTCGAAATTCCGTGTGAAATTCCGTGCGAAATTCTGTGCAAAATTTCGTGCGAAGTTGCATGCAAAATTCCGTGCGAGGTTTTGTGCAAAATTTCGTGCGAGGTTTTGTGCGAAATTATGTGTGAAATTCCGTGCGAAATTCCGCGCAAAATTCCGTGTGAAATTCCGTGCGAAATTCCGCGCGAAACTCCGAGGGAAATTCCATTCGAAATTTCTTGCGAAATTCCGTGTGAAATTCCGTGCGAAATTCCGCGCGAGTTGCCGTGCGAAATTCCGTGTTGAATTCCGTGTGAAATTCCGTGCGAATTCCGTGCAAAATTCTATGCGAAATTGCGTGCGAAATTTCGTGTGAAATTTCGTGCGAAATTTCGAGCGAATTTCGACAAAAATTCGGACAAAATTCCGTACGAAATTCCGTGCGAAATTCCGCGCGAGTTTCCGTTCGAAATTCCGTACGACATTCCGGGCGAACTTCCGTTCGAAATTCCGTGTGAAATTCCGTGCGAAATTCTGTGCAAAATTCCGTGCGAAATTTCGTGCGAAATTGCATGCAAAATTCCGTGCGAGGTTTTGTGCGAAATTATGTGTGAAATTCCGCGCGAAATTCCGCGCAAAATTCCGTGTGAAATTCCGCGCAAAATTCCGTGTGAAATTCCGTGTGAAATTCCGTGCGAAATTCCGCGTGAAGCTCCGAGGGAAATTCCATTCGAAATTTCTTGCTAAATTCCGTGTGAAATTCCGCGCGAGTTGCCGTGTGAAATTCCGTTCGAAATTCCGGGCGAAATTCCGTGTTGAATTCTGTGTGAAATTCCGTGCAAAATTCCGCGCAAAATTCTATGCGAAATTGCGTGCGAAATTCCGTACGAAATTTCGAGCAAAAATTTTGACAAAATTCCGTACGAAATTCCGTGCGAAATTTCGCGCTAAATTCCTTCCGAAATTGTGCGTGAGGTTCGGTGCGAAATTCGGTGTGAAATTCCGTGCGAAATTCCGCGCGGAATTTTTTTCGAAATACCTTACGAAATTGTGCGTGAAGTTCCGTGCGAAATTTTGCGTGAAATTCCGTGCGAAATTCCGAGCGAAATTCCGTGTGAAATTCCGTGCGAAATTCCGTGCAAAATTCCGTGCGAAATTTCGTTCGAAGTTGCATGCAAAATTCCGTGCGAGATTTTGTGCAAAATTCCGTGCGAGGTTTTATGCGAAATTATGTGTGAAATTCCGTGCAAATTTCGTGCAAAGTTCCGTGCGAAATTTCATGCGAAATTCCGCACGAAATTCTGTGTGAAATTCCGCGCGAAATTTCGTGCGGAATTCCGTGCGAAATTCCGCGCAAAATTCCGTGTGAAATTCCGTGCGAAATTCCGCGCGAAATTCCGAGCGAAATTCCATTCGAAATTTCTTGCGAAATTCCGTGTGAAATTCCGTGCGAAATTCCGTGCGAAATTCCGCGCGAGTTGCCGTGCGAAATTCCGTACGAAATTCCGTGTGAAATTCCGTGCGAAATTCCGTGCAAAATTCCGTGCGAAATAGCGAGCGAAATTTCGTGCGTAATTCCGTGCGAAATTTCGAGCGAAAATTCGGGCAAAATTCCGTGCGAAATTCCGCGCGAAATTTCGTACGAAATTCCGTGCAAAATTTCGCGCTAAATTCCTTCCGAAATTGTGCGTAAGGTTCCGTGCGAAATTCAGCGCGAAATTTTTTTCGAAATACCTTACGAAATTGTGCGTGAAGTTCCGTACGAAATTCCGAGCGAAATTCTGCGCGAAGTTCCGTGCGAAATTCTGCGTGAAATTCCGTGCGAAATTCCGAGCGAAATTCCGTGTGAAATTCCGCGCGAAATTCCGTGCGAAATTCCGTGCGAAATTACGTGCGAAATTCCGCGTGAAATTCCGTGCGAAATTCTGCGTGAAATTGTGTGCGAAATTCTATGCGAAATTCTGTGCGAAATTCCGTGCGAAATTCCGAGAGAAATTCCGTGCGAAATTCCACGTGAAATTCCGTGCGAAACTCCGAGCGAAATTCCGTGCGAAATTCCGTTCGAAACTGCGTGCGAAATTCCGTGCGAAATTTCGCGCGAAATTCCGCGTAAAGTTCCGTGCGAAATTCCGTGCGAAATTCCGTTCGAAATTCCGCGCAAAATTCCGTGCAAAATTCCGTAAAAAATTCCTTTCGAAATTCCGTGTGAAATTCCGTGTGAAATTCCGTGCGAAATTTCGTGCGAAATTCCGTGCGAAATTCCGTTCGAAATTCCGCGCAAAATTCCGTGCAAAATTCCGTACAAAATTCCGTTCGAAATTCCGTGCGAAATTCCGTGCGAAATTCCGTGTGAAATTTCGTGCGAAATTCCGTGCTAAATTCCACGCGATAGTCTGTGCGAGATTTCATGCGAAATTCGGTGCGAAATTGTTTGCGAAATACCTTACGAAATTGTGCGTGAAGTTTCGAATTTTTGTGCGAAATTCCTCGCGAAATTCCGTGCGAAACTGCGTATGAAATTCCATGTGAAACTTCGTACGAAATTCCGCGTGGAATTCCGTGCGAAATTCCTCGCAAAATTCCGTACGAAATTCCGTACGAAATTCCGTGCTAAATTCCATTCGAAATTTCTTGCGAAATTCCGTGTGAAATTCCGTGCGAAATTCCGTGCGAAATTCCGCGCGAGTTGCCGTGCGAAATTCCGTTCGAAATTCCGTGTGAAATTCCGTGCGAAATTCCGTGCAAAATTCCGTGCGAAATAGCGAGCGAAATTTCGTGCGTAATTCCGTGCGAAATTTCGAGCGAAAATTCGGGCAAAATTCCGTGCGAAATTCCGCGCGAAATTTCGTACGAAATTCCGTGCAAAATTTCGCGCTAAATTCCTTCCGAAATTGTGCGTAAGGTTCCGTGCGAAATTCAGCGCGAAATTTTTTTCGAAATACCTTACGAAATTGTGCGTGAAGTTCCGTACGAAATTCCGAGCGAAATTCTGCGCGAAGTTCCGTGCGAAATTCTGCGTGAAATTCCGTGCGAAATTCCGAGCGAAATTCCGTGTGAAATTCCGCGCGAAATTCCGTGCGAAATTCCGTGCGAAATTACGTGCGAAATTCCGCGTGAAATTCCGTGCGAAATTCTGCGTGAAATTGTGTGCGAAATTCTATGCGAAATTCTGTGCGAAATTCCGTGCGAAATTCCGAGAGAAATTCCGTGCGAAATTCCACGTGAAATTCCGTGCGAAACTCCGAGCGAAATTCCGTGCGAAATTCCGTTCGAAACTGCGTGCGAAATTCCGTGTGAAATTTCGTGCGAAATTCCGTGCTAAATTCCACGCGATAGTCTGTGCGAGATTTCATGCGAAATTCGGTGCGAAATTTGTTGCGAAATATTTTACGAAGTTGTGCGTGAAGTTCCGTGCGAAATTCCGTGTGAAATTCCGTAAAAAATTCCTTTCGAAATTCCGTGCGAAATTCCGTGTGAAATTCCGTGCGAAATTCCGTGTGAAATTCCGTGCGAAATTTCGTGCGAAATTCCGTGCGAAATTCCGTTCGAAATTCCGCGCAAAATTCCGTGCAAAATTCCGTACAAAATTCCGTTCGAAATTCCGTGCGAAATTCCGTGTGAAATTTCGTGCGAAATTCCGTGCTAAATTCCACGCGATAGTCTGTGCGAGATTTCATGCGAAATTCGGTGCGAAATTGTTTGCGAAATACCTTACGAAATTGTGCGTGAAGTTTCGAATTTTTGTGCGAAATTCCTCGCGAAATTCCGTGCGAAACTGCGTATGAAATTCCATGTGAAACTTCGTAAGAAATTCCGCGTGGAATTCCGTGCGAAATTTCGTGCGAAATTCCTCGCAAAATTCCGTACGAAATTCCGTACGAAATTCCGTGCTAAATTCCACGCGATAGTCCGTGCGAAATTTCATGCGAAATTCGGTGCGAAATTTGTTGCGAAATATTTTACGAAGTTGTGCGTGAAGTTCCGTGCGAAATTCCGTGTGAAATTCTGCGTCAAGTTCCGTGCGAAATTCCGTGCGAAATTCCGCACGAAATTCCGTGCGAAATTCCGTGCTAAATTCCACGCGATAGTCCGTGGGAAATTTTATGCGAAATTCGATGCGAAATTTATTGCGAAATACCTTACGAAATTGTACGCGAAAATCCGCGCAAAATTAGGTGGTATCACGTTGAATCGCTTCAATTTAGCAAAAAACATATTTCGAGCACTGGTGAGTGGAACAACGTAGTCTTTTTGTATCCTTAGTTAATGCCTTTTCAATTATGAATGAGTTAGGAAATATTATTTTTAATAAATAGTTTATTTTTAGGAGATTTTTTTAATTTTTATGGAAATGCATTGAAAATTTGCCTTTTTGATGTGTTTTAAAATCACATTGCATTATTGTTTACAAAACAAATCCTCTCCCAGTGCAAGTTGAATTTTTTAGGAAAATTTGTCTTCGTTTTAAAATCATGCAAGCAAAAGCAATCTGAAATATAAGTATTGTTGATGTTTTACATTTCTTATAAAAGAAATGTATAGAATTCGCTCAAACTTTCAAGATTTTTTCCGAGGCCCGGAGGGCCGAGTCTTATATACCAATCGACTCAGCTCGACGATTTGGGACAATGTCTGTGTGTGTGTGTGTGTCTGTGTGTGTGTGTATGTAACGGACAAATTCTCATTCGTGTTTCTCAGCAATGGCTGAACCGATCTTATCCAAACCAATTTTAAATGAAAGAACTAAAAACAGTATGAACGCTATTAATTTGTTTTTGATTCTGATGTTTAGTTTCCAAGATATGAATGTTTGAATGCGTAAAAATGGCGTTTTTTACAGTTTTTTTAAATTATCTGCCGAAATTGACTTTATAGATTAACAATTTATATGTTCTTAGACAACTTTAACAAATACCTTTCGAACAAGCTATAGATTGTTGAAATCGGACTATTATCAAAAGAGATATTTAACATTAAAGGCGGACGAAAGATTTTTATCATTTCCCATTGCCAGAAATATGACCAAAAACATGTAATCTATTATTAACGCCAAAACGGCTTATTTTAGGTCAATAGTATCTTCGGAGAATTTAATGGCGGTAATATGCCCTTTCTTTTGGTATTGTGCTTTTGCTGATTAATCTCCCTATGAGTGAGATATTTTCACAAATTTTCTTGGAAGTGATTATATCGAAATGATGTCTTCAGCAAATTTGTAGCTCTTACTTTTGCGAATAACTTTACTAAAGACTTTAAATATCTATTTTGAATACTTTAAAAGTTAAGGCTTGTTGTTTGTTGATTACTCTTTCTCGCCTATTTATTGTTCAATATAGTAATAATCCATTGAAATAAGCTAAACATTATTTCGATAAAACGAATTTTGTATTTCATTTTACTATCTACAACCGCTAGAAATAATCACCGAACACTTCCAAGTTATCTGGAAGGAACTTGATAACTTATCAGTGCAAAAATGTTCATTTGTGCGAACCTTCTGACTGCAATTTTTCTAACTTATAACCATCGGATCGATCTGAAACATATCGGAAAATGGAAAGCGAAATAAATAACTCCAAGCAACGGCGTAGCCAAGAGAAGGTTTTGGGGTTTAACACCATACAACCCCCCCCCCCACCAAACCAAAAAAATAAATTGGAATGAAGTTGAAAATTTATTGATGCAGACTGATTTAATTCAATATTACAATAACAATTATCTGATCCGTAGATTGATAACCTGTTGTTGTAAACATCATGAGGACTTTTGATAAATTGTCGGAATGGGGTCCTTCCTGATATGTAACTGATCTATTGGTCTTGATTTCACAGTTGTCTAATAGCATCAATATCAAATTCCTGCCTGAAAACATTCCAATAGAAAATTCCAGAGTTCTGTAATCAATAATAATCCTCAGATTTCTTTTCAAAAGCTCGCTTTTGTAGAGATGTACTGTAATAAGGGTCTTTATTTAATAGGAAGTGAAGTTGAAATTGATTTAATGTCTATGAAACATAGAACTGCTCACCAAAAAAAAAATGCATAACTTTCAACATTTGCTAAAAATGTTTTTGCCTTTCTCATTCACTCTAAAATTCGTCAATCTAATCGCGACCGGGAGGGCCGAGTGTCATATGCCAATCGACTCAGTTCGTCGAGTTCGGAAAATGTCTGTGTGTGTATGTGTGTGTGTATGTGGAAAAAATGTGAACATACCGGCCCGGAGCGAGTATGCAGTGAGGGGTTGCTACTTTAAAATTAAAACTAGTTTAAAATTTCTTAACAAGTTGAAAGTTTTATGCAGGACCCGGATCTTTCTAAATGATCCGCCGCTGGTTTCAAGCGATGTTTCAGTATCACATAGTATCTCAAGATCGTGGCTGTCGATCCATTGTTCGTATGTGAAAATTGTACTGAACATGTAATATTCATTTCCACCATTGTATTGAACATAACCAGCCATGGAATCGTAGTCTGGACAAATGAGAAAAGCACAATTGCACCATTAGGTGGATTAAAACGGGTTTTTATTTTGGAAATGCGTCAAGTTGAGACGAAAACGTAATATGATTAATAACGAGGATAACACTTTCCGAATGTAGAGAGAAATTTATGAAAAATGACGATTTACATTCGACTCTAGCAGGTCCTGATCGATTTTGATGAGAATTTTATTTTTGTTGTATGACCAATTATATGTATAGGCTAAATGTTTTTTTTTGACTCAGTACAATATACATAACCCCTTTAGGAAAATTCAGTTTTCCCACCACAATGCATTGATTGAGGAATTTAGATGTTTTATTAACAGAGCATTAGCAATAATTCGTTTGTATGTCTATATAATGGGTCATTTTTTCGCTTTCCCATTGATTTGGTTTGAGATTGTTGTCCTATGCTGATTTGAGCGATTCTCTGAGTCCTGCCACTATCCCATGTAGTATGTGTTATCAAAAACATCGCGAAGCATCAAGTTCTAAATGTTCTCAAACAATATACAGGTATACCTCGATTTAACATACATTTTCCGATTCAATCATGTACGTTAAATCGAATTTTATGTTAAATCGAAACACAAAAGAAATATTTGTTTTCGAATAGAATTTTTTTTTGTTCATCATACGAAATATTTACGAGGATATGACTGATTGTATCCACCTAACAGTGATATAGAAGCCACATTCACAATTAAACAATTAGATTGCTCTTCTGAACATAAACAACATATTTATCTTAACCTTGCCAAGTATACGTCAATTCTAACAGATATTCATATCATAAAGTTCGTCGCAAAATTTTCTCAGAATTCAGGATAACTTATAAGAATAGTGTTATTAGCAGTACTGTATTAGTTAAATTTTTTTCGCTAGATTCTTTCTAACATCAACAAAGTGATTAACCATTGTGTGCATGAAGAGCACAATGCCTAACTTTAGTAAGAAAATTTGTGTTTCTATTTTGTCTCATCTTTATCTTGGTAGACAAACCTGTGCGTCAGATAATCGCAGAATTCAAAAAGAGTACACTACTTGAGTTCACGAGCAAACGAATAGTCTTGTAAGCACAGGAGTTCTACTTGCTGAAAAAACAACCAAAACAAGCCATTGTAGCGCTTTAGTTCTCCTTAAAGAAAAAGTTTGATTAAATCATTTTGTACACGACAGATACATTTTAATTACAATATAAAAAATATTTGAAAAATTTTGTTTAATCCTTATGTATATGGAGGTGAAATTCGCTAGAATGTTGATGTCACTATTATCGATCTCCAAAGTAGCCGCGTAGCATGTAATGGCTAAAGCCAAGAATTGATCCACTTGTTTCCTGCTCCCACGTTGTAAAAGGCGACAAAGACGGAAATCTTCTTTTCATTTTATTAGATCTATCTCCTTTTTCATTTATTGGATCCATCTCCTAGATTTCTATTTGAACGTGAACCTTTATTATGGTACTCCTGGGGACCATGTATCCAGAGTCTACGATCATCTTGAATCGTACGCAAATGCCAGTACAGTTTATTCGAATCTCAATCTTTACTAACAACCATTCTCTACCCGTTGCAGTTGTTGAGAGTGATATATACAGATATACAGAATACGCAGTAATATAAAAAGAATATAATCACAATCAGTGTCGGACTAACATTGCTTTTGTGTGCTTCCTCTGTTTACATTAAGTAATGACCAGCACCGGTATTGATAAATAAACACCGTGAGCTTACCAGGAGTCCTACATTGAATCTTCCTCATTATCGTCTTTTGCATTTTTTTTTGCAAGAGGAGTCGATCCATAACGAAGTTTTTTTTGAATGATGTCCACATGCACTGAGAAATTCACATGTTCAATACAGCCTGAGAAAAGATATTATCTTAAGCAGGAATCGAGCTTACGTCCTTTCAAGCTCTAGTTGGGTGCGTTAACGACTCCACCATCGAGGAACTGTAATGACTTCATTACAAATTTCCAACAGTTTCGTAATAACCGCTACAGCCCCAATGCCTATTAGTGGGATTCACCGTCCGCCAATATCTCGTCACCGCCCTATACATTCCATCAACCATATCTTTCCAGTTATCTATCTTACACATAAAAACCCATAGAACTATTATCAGGAAATAACTTGAACCACAAATTCGTGTATTCATTTTGTTGTGCGGTATCAAAATAAGAATGTATTTGTATCTCAGAATCTTAAACATAATCTAGCGAAAAAACGAAAATAAATTATGTTTCTTTAAGCATTGGAAGCGGATCATAGTATAAAATTGAAATTGATTCTTAACATTTCGTTTTAGTAACATTGATAATGAAAAATTAAAATTAAAAATTTTTGCATGTATGTTAAATCGAGGCAAAAATTACGTTAAATCGAAATATGTTAAATCGAGGGTATGTTAAATCGTGAGTATGTTAAATCGAGGTATACCTGTAATATCCGAAGAGAGTGATAAGAGTTATAAGAAATGTCTCATCACACTGTTAGGTGGATTAAAAGCGTTTTTCTACAGTAAAACCGATCGTAGAGGAATTCCCACTGAACTTTATTCAGAAAAAAATATTATTTCGGAATAAATCTCCTTCCCGATCCAGATAACAGATTGGTTCCGATTCAATACCCCGTACCATCGTAAAAGCAAATACAGCCAGGGTCTACACCGCGATAAACCGTATCACCGCGCCTATCAAATTTCGTTCGATATCAGCGTGATGTAACGGCTGAGCGAACTTTGATGATGCAGCCGCAGCAATGGGAAAAGAGATAGGGAGCATTTATTTTTTTCGGTACATGGCTCGCACGGATAACTCCAAACGCTGTTACCGGTAGTCGAATCTGACAAATTATTCGTAGCCACACAGTGAAAATCTGACACACCAAATTCGTGAATGGTCACCACGGTTCCGTTTTCATTAATTAAAATTGTATTCGTGTTTCAGAATTTGGAACGAAATATTCGTGAACTTGCGAGCGTATTGTTTTGCAATCGATTGAAAAAATTTGTAAATTGAACTAGGAAGAATTTTTTTAGCCTAACACAGATTTGCATGATCAGCTAGATTTAAAGGCTGTTTTCAAATTTATGATGCTTTAACATTCCAAATCGTATTGTCAAATTATTTGAAATGTGTATCTTATTCTAAACGGATCATCAATAACTTCACGATTCAATTTTGCAATTTTGACGTGATTAAGAGTGTAGCAACTAAAATGGCATTTTTAGCGGAACGGTCTGCAGCCGCTCTCGTATCCCGTACCCATCTACATATTGACACGGAACAACATCACTGATTCGTATTGGTTATACTCATCTCAAATGAACCACAAATGGGTCATTTCAGTCACCAAACTGTCGTTTATTGAAATAGTGAAAATACAATATGTCTAAACAATTTCACGGTGCTTTACCATTTACGTAGTTTGGTTATCGATAATGTACTTTGAGCCACTCACAACCAATGGTGGGTGGGTTGACGGTGATATTTTCTAGCTTATATTAATTTCAGATTATGTTCACTAATCCTACCTGTTAGAGCGATTCTAATTTAGCTTCAATTCTGTTACATCGCAACAGGTATATTGCGATTCGAATACACATACACGCACACACCGGCAAACAACAATACCCAATAAAAGAGAACAGATGCTGCTTGTGTATCGCATGCAAGCACCGTACACCTGTTTAGTGTCTAGTGAATAAAAAGAGTGCATTTCATAATCCCTTTACATAATTGGATTTCCATTCATCCACTGAACACATTGTATCGAACAGGGCATGATTTGATGCCCACAATAGTAGGATAGAACACAGCTGGTATAGGGATTTCAATGGTGAAGAATCAATATGTTTCCAGTTACGATGGTTGCACCAGTATACGAATGAATCAAGTTCGTTTTTCGAAAAAAAGAAAAAAAAAACAAATTTAATGTTTTTGCTCGAACGAAAAATCTACCTTAAACCAAAAAGCTGAATTTTTCTCTTAACTCCACATTAGGTTTCACACCCCGAGCTTGGTTGGTCAAGTGATGATAATTAGCGTGGAAGTTCAAACATTCGTTGTGGTTGCCGCTTTTGTAGCCACATAACCTGGCCTGTTGCAGGCGGTAGAGTGCAGATCTGGTATTCTGGCGTGCCGTTATTATGATAGTGCTTTCCATCACTGTGATCAGCTTGACCCTGCCACGATTATGTTAGTTGTTGGGTGGATATTGTACCATTAGCGGGATTAATAAATTGAACACGTGTACAGATGCTCTCGGAAAATTCAAACAATTATATATCTGTGTACTTTATCTATAAATTCAATAACAACACTGGGTACTTTATATCAGTTGGTGTTGTAATTATGTCGCAATCACAGAGAAAGAGCACCAAAAGCTGTCCGATAAACCGAAAAAATATGATTGAACAGAAAAATTTGATTTATGTCTAATTAAGTACAAATATTGTATTAAATTAAGGGGTTAAACCACAAAAAATGCTAGTACTTTCAGTATCTTATGATGCTTGTTTCTGTTTGCTTCTTAACGAGTTATTTAAGACGGAAGTTACGTTAAAAATATCTTTTTTCCTTTTTTATTAACGACTTATAGTGAGTCAATCTTTTACATTTCTTATAAAAGAAATGTATAGAATTCGCTCAAACTTTCAAGATTTTTTCCGAGGCCCGGAGGGCCGAGTCTTATATACCAATCGATTTGGGACAATGTCTGTGTGTGTGTGTGTCTCTGTGTGTGTGTGTATGTAACGGACAAATTCTCATTCGTGTTTCTCAGAAATGGCTGAACCGATCTTATCCAAACCAATTTTAAATGAAAGAACTAAAAAACAGTATGAACGCTATTAATTTGTTTTTGATTCTGATGGTTAGTTTCCAAGATATGAATGTTTGAATGCGTAAAAATGGCGTTTTTTGCAGTTTTTTTTAAATTATCTGCCGAAATTGACAATATAGATTAACAATTTATATATTTTAAGACAGATTTAGCGAATACCTTTCGAACAAGCTATAGATTGTAGAAATCGGACTATTATCAAAAGAGATATTTAACATTAAATTCGGACGAAAGATTTTTATCATTTCCCATTGCCAGAAATATGACCAAAAACATATAATCTATTATTAACGCCAAAACGGCTTATTTTAGGTCAATAGTATCTTCAGAGAATTTAATGGAGGTAATATGGCCTTTCTTTTGGAATTGTGCTTTTGCTGATTAATCCCCCTATGAGTGAGATATTTGCACAAATTTTCTTGGAAGTGATTATATCGAAATTATGTCTTCAGCAAATTTGTAGCTCTTACTTTTGCGAATAACTTTACTTAAGACTTTAAATATCTATTTTGAATACTTTAAAAGTTATGGCTTGTTGTTTGTTGATTACTCTTTCTCGCCCATTTATTGTTCAATATAGTAATAATCCATTGAAATAAGCCAAACATTATTTCGATAAAACGAATTTTGTATTTTATTTTACTATCTACAACCGCTAGAAATAATCACCGAACACTTCCAAGTTGTCTGGAAGGAACTTGATAACTTATCAGTACAAAAATGTTCATTTGTGCGAACCTTCTGACTGCAATTTTTCTAACTTATAACCATCGGATCCATCTGAAACATATCGGAAAATGAAAAGCGAAAAAAATAACTCCAAGCAACGGCATAGCCAAGAGGAGGTTTTGGGGTTTAACACCATACAACACCCCCCCCCCCACAACACCCAAAAAATATTGGATTGAAGCTGAAAATTTATTGATGCAGACTGATTTAATTCAATATTACAATAACAATTATCTGATCCGTAGATTGATAACCTGTTGTTGTTAACATCATTAGGACTTTTGATAAATTGTCGGAATGGGGTCCTGATATGTAACTGATCTATTGGTCTTGATTTCACAGTTGTCTAATTGCATCAATATCAAATTCCTGCCTGAAAACATTCCATTAGAAAATTCCAGAGTTCTGTAATCAATCATAATCCTCAGATTTCTTTTCAAATTGAACTCGCTTTTGTAGAGATGTACTATAATAAGGGTCTTTATTTAATAGGAAGCGAAGTTAAAATTGATTTAATGTCTATGAAACATAGAACTGCTCACCAAAAAATGCATAACTTTCAACATTTGCTAAAAATGTTTTTGCCTTTCTCATTCACTCTAAAATTCGTCAATCTAATCCCGACCCGGAGAGCCGAGTGTCATATGCCAATCAACTGAGTTCGTCGAGATCGGAAAATGTCTGTGTGTATGTATGTGTGTATGTGGAAAAAATGTGACCTCTGTTTCTCAGAGATGGCTGGATTTGCACAAAGTTAGTCTCAAATGAAAGGTACAACCTTCCCATCGGCTGCTATTGAATTTTTTATTGATTGGACTTCCGGTTCCGGAGTTACGAGTTGAAGAGTGCAATCACACAGCAAATTCCCATATAAACTGAAATGAAAAATTTTCAAAATCAAATTTGTATTTTCGATGCCAAATGACTTTAAAATGCATGAAACATTGAGATGTTTGACAAAAATTGACTTCTTTGGACTTTGGTACATTTTTGCCTTTCTCATATAGAAAGGTTATGCAATCACTCTAAAAATCGTTAATCATACCGGCCCAGAGAGAGTATGCAGTGAGGGGTTGCTACTTTAAAATTAAAACTAATTTAAAATTTCTTAACAAGTTGAAAATTTTCGGCAGGACCTGGACCTCCCGGATCTTTCTCCATGAGCCGCCGCTGGTTTCAAGCGATGTTTCAGTATCACATAGTATCTCAAGATCGTGGCTGTCGATCCATTGTATGTATGTGCAAATCGTACTGAACATGTAATATTCATTTCCACCATTGTATTGAACATAACCAGCCATGGAATCGTAGTCTGGACAAATAAGACAAGCACAATTGCACCACTAGATGGATTAAAACAGGTTTTTATTTTGGGAATGTGTCGAGTTGAGACGAAAACGTAATATGATTAATAACGAGGATAACACTTTCCGAATGTAGAGAGAAATTTATGAAAAATTACGATTTACATTCGACTCTAGCAGGTTCTGATCGATTTTGATGACCATTTGATTTTTGTTGTATGACCAATTGTATGTATAGGTCAAATGTTTAAAAACAGTAATTTAAGGTCAAGATAACATCATTTTGAAACCGCCAATTTCGGAGGTTTAGTATCTTCGATGAGTTTTACAAACGTTAAACAGCGCATCATTTGATAAAATAATTTTGACGGTATATCGTCCAAGAAGTATGTATGGTGAATTTTCTCAGGTTAATATTCATGACTACAATAAAGTCTCAACAAATTCGCTAAAGATACGAACCTTGTTACTATTTTCTGGAAAACAATTCTGCATAATTTTAAAACTTCAAAAATTATGGTTTCGGAATTATGCCGTTTGGACAGTAAGATCGATTTTCACCAAACCCCCACCAAACCGAATTTCTGGCTACGCCGCTGACTTCAAGTAAGTAGAAACAAAGTCGTTCTACACTCGTTCACAGAAACTTCTTCGAACGCTGAATATCTATTATAATACATTGACACCCCAATTTTATCAGCCAAATATGAATTGCCAAATATGTTTTTTTATTGCATCGAACTACAACAATTTTTAGGTAGCTTTCAAGGGGTTATTTTATAGACTTCTTCCAAAATTTGGCGAACCTATTCCAATTCGTATACCGTTTCGTTGCAGATAGAGAAAATACTGAAATTTTCAGCTTTTTTCCTGCACAATATTACGAAAGCTTATTAAACAATTTTTCCTAATAAGTTTGTGAAAATTATAAACTATTTGAAATTTTTTAATAGTTTAATTTTTTATTTGACCGTGATTTTTTAATAAATAGTGACCGTCGCTTCACAACGTAGTCTATTTTTCATGGCTTGCGGTGAGCACGATCTCTCGAATTGCTGAAATGAAAATTATGGAATAGAAAATAATTTTTAGTGTTCTTTACAGATTTAACTCGCCGCGCAGATAGCTCTGAATTAGACCCGCTGGTGCCCTAAGACGATTTCGCTAGATTTTCGGAGCACTGTGCACCCAGTGCATTAACGCAAGTGACGGAAGACTATCGAAAAGTTTCGTGAAAATGAAAATTCCAGTAATGATGATTTCCCCAAACGGTTCGTTTTCGAGAGGTTTTTATTTGTTCTTTGGCATTAGGATTAGCGATAATAATTCAAATCAAAGATACTACTGGGAAGTCACCTTTAGAAAAAGTCGATGTCGAAGTAAAATTTGGAACTATGCACGCATGCACTTCAGAGATAGCGTGACATCAGGAGCTGCGATTTCATTTCAACGCTTTTTTGTGAAAAGGGCGTTACTCACAAATGTAAACATAAGGCTTTTTTCATACATGCGAATGATAAATAAATAACCCCTTTAGGAAAATTCAGTTTTCCCACCACAATTTAGATATTTTATTAACAGAGCATTAACGATAATTCTTGTCCATGGGCCATTTTTTCGCTTTCCCATTGATTTGGTTTGAGATTTCTAGCACTGATGTTGTCCTATGCTGATTTGAGCGATTCTCTGAGTCCTGCCACTATCCCATGTAGTATGTGTTATCAAAAACATCGCGAAACATCAAGTTCTAAATGTTCTCAAACGATATAATATCCGAAGAGAGTGATAAGAGTTATAAGAAATGTCTCATCACACTGTTAGGTGGATTAAAAGCGTTTTTCCTTTTTACATTTCTTATAAAAGAAATGTATAGAATTCGCTCAAACTTTCAAGATTTTTTCCGAGGCCCGGAGGGCCGAGTCTTATATACCAATCGACTCAGCTCGACGATTTGGGACAATGTCTGTGTGTGTGTGTGTGCCTGTGTGTGTGTGTATGTAACGGACAAATTCTCATTCGTGTTTCTCAGCAATGGCTGAACCGATCTTATCCAAACCAATTTTAAATGAAAGAACTAAAAAACAGTATGAACGCTATTAATTTGTTTTTGATTCTGATGTTTAGTTTCCAAGATATGAATGTTTGAATGTGTAAAAATGGCGTTTTTTGCAGTTTTTTTAAATTATCTGCCGAAATTGACAACATAGATTAACAATTTATATGTTTTTAGATAGCTTTAACGAATACCTTTCGAACAAGCTATAGATTGTTGAAATCGGACTATTATCAAAAGAGATATTTAACATTAAATGCAGACGAAAGATTTTTATCATTTCCCATTGCCAGAAATATGACCAAAAACATGTAATCTATTATTAACGCCAAAACGGCTTACTTTAGGTCAATAGTATCTTCAGAGAATTTAATGAAGGTAATATGCCCTTTCTTTTGGTATTGTGCTTTTGCTGATTAATCCCCCTGTGAGTAAGATATTTTAACAAATTTTCTTGGAAGTGATTATATCGAAATGATGTCTTCAGCAAATTTGTAGCTCTTACTTTTGCGTATAACTTTACCAAAGACTTTAAATATCTATTTTGAATACTTTAAAAGTTATGGCTTGTTGTTTGTTGATTACTCTTTGTCGCCTATTTATTGTTGAATATAGTAATAATCCATTGAAATAAGCTAAACATTATTTCGATAAAACGAATTTTGTATTTCATTTTACTATCTACAACCGCTAGAAATAATCACCGAACACTTCCAAGTTGTCTGGAAGGAACTTGATAACTTATCAGTACAAAAATGTTCATTTGTGCGAACCTTCTGACTGCAATTTTTCTAACTTATAACCATCGGATCGATCTGAAACATATCGGAAACTGAAAAGCGAAATAAATAACTCCTAGCAATGGCGCACAGTGGCTGGAGGCTGGCCAAAACCTCAAAAATTTATTTTTGAAATATTGATATTTTATATTTTTCCTAAATTTCTCATATATTGAATGATGTATATTTAAAATTTTACGATCATTTGATAAGAACACGATTTTTAACATGAGTGTAAACGTAGCAAAGCCCGGATTTTTTAATGATTTTCCGAAACCACCATTGTTCTGTTCAATTCAAATGCATGTTGCTCTTTTAATTTTGGTGCGATTTTAGCACAACTAGTTTCATTGTGTAGAGGAACGAATGAACTTGGTTAGTGAATAAAATACATTTGGTAAATTTGCTTGTAACTATAACTTTTTAATTTCAATATGTTTGAGGTGGTCAGATCAAAAATACTTTTTTCACTAATTTATTCTGTACAAATTTCGGAATCATTTCGGAACGGTCACATAGTATACATTCTATAAGAAATAAGCTCTACTTTTCGAATATCATGATCTCATTCTGCGCCTAGGTGCGCAAAAAGATTTAAGGAGATTTTGAAGCTTTGTTGCTGATATGGAGTCGCATGGTGTTTTGTGTAAACTAGTTAGACAATCTACAGTAAACCAACACGGTATACAATGGATTTAAGGTAGTGTTCTTAATTTTTTATGATATTGCTGACAATCAATCATAATCCTCAGATTTCTTTTCAAATTGAGCTCGCTTTTGTAGAGATGTACTATAATAAGGGTCTTTATTTAATAGGAAGCGAAGTTAAAATTGATTTAATGTCTATGAAACATAGAACTGCTCCCAAAAAATGCATAACTTTCAACATTTGCTAAAATGTTTTTGCCTTTCTCATTCACTCTAAAATTCGTCAATCTAATCCCGACCCGGAGAGCCGAGTGTCATATGCCAATCGACTGAGTTCGTCGAGATCGAAAAATGTCTGTGTGTATGTATGTGTGTGTATGTGTGTATGTAAAAAAAAATGTGACCTCTGTTTCTCAGAGATGGCTAGACCGATTTGAACAAAGTTAGTCTCAAATGAAAGGTACAACCTTCCCATCGGCTGCTATTGAATTTTTTATTGATTGGACTTCCGGTTCCGGAGTTACGAGTTGAAGAGTGCAATCACAAAGCAAATTCCTATATAAACTGGAATGAAAAAAATTCAAAATCAAATTTGTATTTTTGATGCCAAATGACTTTAAAATGCACGAAACATTTAGATATTTGACAAAAATTGACTTATTTGGACTTTGGTACATTTTTGCCTTTTTCATATAGAAAGGTTATGCAATCACTCTAAAAATCGTCAATCATACCGGAGGGAGTATGCAGTGAGGGGTTGCTACTTTAAAATTAAAACTAGTTTAAAATTTCTTAACAAGTTAAAAATTTTCGGAGGACCTGGACCTCCCGGATCTTTCTCCATGATCCGCCGCTGGTTTCAAGCGATGTTTCAGTATCACATAGCATCTCAAGATCATGGTTGTCGATCCATTGTATATATGTGCAAATCGTACTGAACATGTAATATTCATTTCCACCATTGTATTGAACATAACCAGCCATGGAATCGTACTCTGGACAAATGAGACAAGCACAATTGCACCACTAGGTGGATTAAAACAGGTTTTTATTTTGGGAATGCGTCGAGTTGAGACAAAAACGAAATATGATTAATAACGAGGATAACATCTTCCGAATGTAGAGAGAAATTTATGAAAAATGACGAATTCCATTCGACTCTAGCAGGTTCTGATCGATTTTGATGAGCATTTGATTTTTGTTGTATGACCAATTATATGTATAGGTCAAATGTTTAAAAACAGTAATTTAAGGTAAAGATAGCATCATTTTGAAACCGCCAATTTCGGAGGGTTAGTATCTTCGATGAGTTTTACAAACGTTAAACAGCGCATCATTTGATAAAATAATTTTGACGGTATATCGTCCAAGAAGTATTTATGGTGAATTTTCTCAGGTTAATATTCATGACTACAATAAAGTCTCAACAAATTCGCTAAAGACACGAACTCTGTTACTATTTTCTGAAAAATTAATTCTGCATAATTTTAAAACTTCAAAAATTACGGTTTCGGAATTATGCCGTTTGGACAGTATGATTTTCGCTTTTCACCAAACCGAATTTCTGGCTACGCCGCTGATTTCAAGTAAGTAGAAACAAAGTCGTTCTACTCTCGTTCACAAGAAACTTCTTCGAATGCTGAATATCTATTATAACACATTGAAACCCCGATTTTATCAGCCAAATATGAACATATGTTTGATGGGCTCTAGCAGACGAACAAGACTGAATTCGAGTAAATCCTTTCTTGAGTATGTTTTCCGTATCATGAAGATGGAAATATGCAAAAATAAAAAGTTCATCATAATCAGAAATAGTTATCAGACTACATCAAGGGACGGGAAGAATATTTTAACAGCTTCAGTTTATTATAAAGAAAAAAATTGGCCGATTTAGTCAATGTCCCCATTTTGTCAGCCTAAAATACACCATGAGACTGATAAAAATGGGTCTTTATTGTATGTATTATTCACTGTGTTTCACATTAATAGGTACATTTCAATTTTGGAGATTTTTTTATTGCATCGGACTACAACAATTTTTAGGTAGTTTTCAAGGGGTTATTTTATATACTTCTTCCAAAATTTGGCGAACCTATTCCAATTCGTATACCAATTAATTGGTATACTTAAGGGTTTATATGTTCAGATAGAGAAAATACTGAAATTTTCAGCTTTTTTCCTACACAATATTACGAAAGCTTATTAAACATTTTTTCCTAATAAGTTTGTGAAAATTATAAACTATTTGAAATTTTTTAATAAATAGTGACCATCGCTTCACAACGTAGTCTATTTTTCATGGCTTGCGGTGAGCACGACCTCTCGAATTGCTAAACTGAAAATTATGGAATAGAAATAAATTTTTAGTATTCTTTACAGACCCGCTGGTGCCCTAAGACGATTTCGCTAGATTTTCAGAGCACTGTGCACCCAGTGCATTAACGCAAGTGACGGAAGGTTATCGAAAAGTTTCGTGAAAATGAAAATTCCAGTAATGATGATGATTTTCCCAAACGGTTCGTTTTCGTGAGGTTTCTATTTGTTCTTTGGCATTAGGATTAGCGATAATAATTCAAATCAAGGATACTACTGGGAAGTCACCTTTAGAAAAAGTCGATGTCGAAGTAAAATTTGGAACTATGCACGCATGCACTTCAGAGATAGCGTGATATCAGGAGCTGCGATTTCATTTCAACGCTTTTTTGTGAAAAAGGGCGATACTTACAAATGTAAACATAGGGCTTTTTTCATACATGCGAATGAGGGCTTTGAAATGCAACAAATTAACCTAAAAATTTTGATTCTACGATATTGCTTTCTTAAACTACAGCAAAAAATACAACGGGCGAAACTGTATTTTTGTTTGTTTATTTAAAGTTTCACCCTCCACGCTCCATGCAAACAAACAGGGCGATACTTTGTTTGCTAGCAGTTTAGAGGCGAAACTGTTATTTTCGTATTTTTTTGGGATTATCAAGCTGATACCAGCTGTAAATAGTAACAATGATCTCTATTGAAAAAACACGAACGAAATCGGTGGTGTAGAACGGTAGTTATTGAAAAAAACGTAAGGGCGATACTTCAATGCTGATAGGTGGGACCGAAAAAGTAAACAATCGCCAAAGGGGCGATACTATCATTTTGTCAATTTCAATAGCAAAAACAAATTTTAATTTAATAATTTCAAATACTTTATGAAGTTTTGGGTTTCGATCACTGAATCATGCAATCTAGGATGTAAAAAAAACACAATCGTTCTTAAATAGGAAATAAAACCAAGTCTGGAAATATTCACTGTTGATTTTCTTTGAATGGTATCACTGCTAGTATCGCCCTTTTCAAGAAAAAGCGTTGATTTCTTAGTTCTCAGTCGCGTTGGAAATTTGAGTAAAGTATAAACTTCAAATCGATTCAAAAAAAAATTTCGATTTTTTTGGCTCAGTACAATATATAACCCCTTTAGGAAAATTCAGTTTTCCCACCACAATATAGATATTTTATCAACAGAGCAATAACAATAATTCGTTGGTATGTCTATTTTAGGGGCCATTTTTTCGCTTTTCCATTGATTTGGTTTGAGATTTCTAGCACTGATGTTGTCCTATGCTGATTTGAGAGATTCTCTGAGTCCTGCCACTATCCCATGTAGTATGTGTTATCAAAAACATCGCGAAGCATCAAGTTCTAAATGTTCTCAAACGATATAATATCCGAAGAGAGTGATAAGAGTTATAAGAAATGTCTCATCACACTGTTAGGTGGATTAAAAACGTTTTTCTTTCAATAATTACTTTCAATACTAATCCAGCGCTTTCGAAGATTGGAAATTCAATAAATCAAAAAAATCGATTTCAAATTGGCGAAATTTGAAGACAACCTCATGACTTCTAATCAAACCATTTAATTGTTTAACCCTTACAAGTCTGTTTTTTTTGTTTCGATTATAGACGTTTTAACCTTAAGGTCATTCACTTCTTCATTCAGGTTAGGAGTTTTTGCTATTACAAATCTCTATTCCTGCGTGCGGGATTGGGATTCGAACCCAGATGAGCTGCGTACATGACATTCAATGTACAAATTCCGCTATGCCCGCTCGAATCTGATCTTGTTTCGATGCGAGAATTAGGTTAGTATAAATGTAGTTGATAGCAAATATGCAATAGTTTAGAATTTTCGTTATTCTAGTTACCTCATACACAATATGTTGAATTTTTAATCGTATTCTCAAATAAATTTTTGTCGAAAAAGTATTTGTCAAAATTTTAGTTTCTGTTAAAAATCCGGGCCCCCTTCAAAACTCCGGGCCCGGGGGGAAACACCCCGGTCCCCCCCCCTCTCGGCGGCCCTGTTGATACTAGCTACAATTCCTGGAAGCACAAAATTTTAAACAATTCCTGGAAGCACAAAATTTTAAACTATTTTAGAAATTGCAATAATTTGGGAAAATAAAGAAATGCATCTAATCGATTGGCTACAAACTATAATTTCCTGTAAATGCCAATTATAATTACTGGAAGAATAAAATTTTAAAATCTGTGATTTTCACTGTGATTTTTAGAATGAATACAAGGACCGATTTTGTCAGCTCCATTGTGCATTGAAGACTGACAAAATCTTTGGAGTCGGTCTGTTATCGCATCAGTTTAAAAAAAATCGAAACTTTCTAATCACTTTAAGACATTTTGAATTCTTACCGCACTTAAGCAAAAGGTTTACGCTAATTCTTCGGCTCGAGCATTCCAAGACACTCTCACATCAAAGATCTCGGAGTCATCATGGATTCGGCATTAACATACAAACCACATACGGCATACATCGTGGATAAGGCATCACGACAGCTTGGGTTCATCTTCCGAATAGCGAAAAACTTTAGGGACGTATATTGTCTTAAATCGCTTTACTGCGCGTTGGTCCGCTCAACGTTAGAATATTGTTCGGCTGTTTGGAATCCGTACTACCAGAACGGGATTGACAGAATCGAGGCAGTCCAACGCAGGTTCATACGCTTCGCCCTTCGTCATCTCCCATGCCGAAACAGATTTCAGCTGCCGAGCTATGAAAACCGTTGCCAGCTAATACACCTCGATACACTCAGCATTCGGAGGGACTGCTCTCGAGCCCTGTTCGTCTCGGACTTACTCTCGGCCAGAGTGGATTGCCCTACAATCCTCGGACGTCTGGATCTTCAAGCCCGCGTTCGAGCTCTACGTAATAACTCCCTTCTGCGAGTTCCGTTCAGGAGAACCAACTATGGTTGCCAGAGCGCTTTTACCGGACTCCAACGAATTTTTCACAGTGTGGCGACGGCCTTTGACTTCAACCGGACGCGGAATGCGATAAAAGCGAAAATGTTATCAATTTTAAAATGTAATTAGTTTAAGCAACCACCATTGGGGCCAAGGGGCCTGTTGGTGAAGGTAATAAACATAAACAAATTCGATCATGTAACATAGGAGAATTGACTTTGTCTTAAATTTGGCTTGAAAAAAATGGTAAAAAAGCTAACAAAATCTGTGGTAAAAAAATTTGGAGCTGGACAAACACGGGATTAACAGGATCTCCATTGTAGTCAGTACATTACACCAATCTGAAGAGAACAGCGCTAATAATTCTTTACGAAGTAGATGCACGTAACAGCCTTTAAAGTTCAACTGAGAATGCCTCAATAAGCAGCCATCTTGGAAAACGAAAAATGCACTTTTTTCTCACATGAAAATTAATCAATGTTCTCGGGCTATTGGTAGAATATTGATTCATTTCATAAAGATTTTCCCAACAGTGTCCAAAAAAATGCTTTTTTCATTTTCCAATATGGCCGCTTATTGAGGCGTTCTCAGTTGAACCTTAAGCGACTCGGCTATGTAGAACGCCGAACAATGGCCAAATTAAGATCCGGGTGATGTTTCCACCAAGCAAACAAGAGAAAAAAGTTTACTGTGCGACGATGTATAACAAACTGAATCAATCAATGCGACTGAACGAGCATTTTTAAAGCAAAAAAATTCCAAGAACTAAGATTCAGATAGTTTCTGGTTTGCTCGCTAAAACTCTAGAGCGCATGATGACATTGATGATGCTGCTGCTGATTGAACAACACACGCTCCTTGGTGTCGTGTCGTGCCCATAAAAAGTTGTGCATTTTTGTTATTTGTAATGCGTGCAAAATTAATACTCATAAGAAATTCACGTTTTAAAATCGTCCAATGCTGGTCCTTCGTTGGACCAACGTTGGGTGACGCCCAGCATACCGTTCAGCAGACGTCCATTTTTTTAATTCGTTTATTTCGCACAGCTCAAGGCGTTAGCTTAACGGAGCCGTGGGTCTTTTATAGAAACACTTTACGTCCGAGTTGGTAGAAAGCATAGGGTGGGGGGTCCATTAGTAAGGATTGTTTCCCTTTTCGCAATTACATTACATTCACATTAAATCACGTTCGTTTATGCAAATGGAATTGTGGTACATCGATGTTTACAAATGTGTGTAGTGCGAAATACATACGTTGCGCATCTAAATTTTTTGAAATGGTTCAAAATTTCGATTGGGTAATTACCCACTCGGTTATTTTCAAGTGGGTAGTACTACCCATACCACCCACGCTTTACACCGGCGCAGTGTAACTCAAATACTACTAGATCGAAAAATACTTACGAATAATTGCTCCATTTTTAATGTGAGCTATTTGAAAAATTTGACATTTTTCCTCGTTTTATTACATTGTCCGTGCAAAGTTCAAACTTTTACAAGGATATTTCTTTTCGAAATAATGTGTAATTCTTGGCAAGATTTAGGTTTAGTTAGCTGGGAAACAAAATAGTGGTTTTATTGAACCAGAGCGCTCCAAAGTGCTTCAAATAGATTTGTTTTCGTGCAATAATAATAAAACGAGGAAAAATGTCAAAAATGTCAAATTTTTCAAATGGCTCGCACTCAAAATGAAGCAATTATGCGCAAGTTTTTTCGCCGATCTAGTAGTATTTGAGTTAAACTTAATCAGGGAATTCGGAACAATTCGAATCACTGATGTTTGGAAAATTTTGCTTCCACGCGCAACTTTAAATCAGCCTGGAATATTAAAAACCTTTGACAGTAAACAGCGTTGCCAAACTTTAGCAAATATATGCAACGTGGTTGCCATCTAATGCAGAAATTACTAAGGAATATAATATAAGTCCTTAATTACGGTTTTTGAAAATATGACTTTCGGCCAGCTTTTTCGGTCAAATACTCCTTTGTGCGCCTATTTGACTGATTGCTAGCAGTTGTACACAATAGATCACGTAGAAATTTCAAGACCAGAGAGCAGCGTGGCATTCGGAAGCGCACAAGAAACAGTTTTCGAATCCATGAATAGTCTGAGTTCCTTGAAATTGTTTACGTAAATATATTAAGATCATGCAGTAAATTAATTACTTCGTGAACTATACCATGAACTGTTTCACGAGCTCGACTGGTGAACCGTGATTAGCATACTAGGAATCATGCACAAAACCGCAAATTTCATTAACTATATCTTGAAAGTCGAAGTGTTTTTTTTAATTTGTGGACTGTGGACTATCATGCATACGAAGTAAGAATGGATCCATGAATAATATTCCGAGCGTCGTGTAATGGTTTCGAGAAAATATCACGACTATTTTAATATTGTAATCCAAACGACAACCACAATTACCAAATAATGATCAAGATGTGATAAACATGAATTCGTTAACGTCGTATATTCGGTACATAGATAATGTTGCTAGATTTGTGGATAAAATTATGAGTCAAAAATTTTCGATTTCGCGAATTGTCGGCGTGGGAAAAATGCATCGGCGGCGCGCCGCCGGTCTACTGTTCGGCGTCGGCGTACATTAAAAACTACCGGCGGCGTGGCGCGGCGGTGCACAGGTCTATTTTCGACATCTCTTCCACAGGAATCATCCGCATGATTCCCACCGCATTTTCCACAACGGGCTTTATTGCTACAATGGGAAGCTGTGTATCCCAGTTCTTTGTAATTAGTACAGTTCATGACCCGCGACACAAAGAGGCGAACCTTGTCAAAGAGGAGATAGTTGGGTAGAGCAGAACCGGCGAAGGTCACCCGATAAGAGTCTGAGTTGACGTATATTTTCTTCCCGTCAGCTGCGACTGATACTGAATACAAATGTTTGCACTCCAGGATCTTCACTGGCTTAAGCATCGGGTCTTTGAAACAGCCAGTCCCATATTCTAGCAGGTCCTCGCAATTGAGACTCGAATCGGAAACGACCCCACTGACTTCAACCCTGCTAGCTGGAATATACACCCTGTACTCCTTAATAAAGGGCACGCAGCCAGCAATATCATTTGCCTGATTTAAACTGTAAACAACCCCCGGAGCTTATCAGGGCGAATTTTCGATATTTCTGTCACGGCCGAATACCAATCCGTCAGAACTGGAGAAATCTGCAACAGATTTAAACACTTTTTATCTTTGGTCCGAAAGAAGATCACGAATGGCCCGGTGGCCGAGCTTGGATATACTTTGAGCCGGGGAACCGATTTTGTTTCGACGTCCATCTCACCTTGAGATAAACCACCGTCAGGAGAAGTCATTTTTGCACGGGCCTATTACTCAGTGCTCGTTAGTAAGACAACCAAGAAGGAGAAACGTAAACTAATACTTAACATGTGTATGTAACGGTATTCAGATGGTTTACTAGAAGAACACTGCTTCACTGGTCACTGACCGGCTAACGGTACTCAAAAACAGAAACACGAAAGAAGGAAAAAATACTGACACCTCGACTAGGCGAAAAGTGCGCAAGATAACCTTGAACGCGCATTAGCACTATTCTTTGTCGCAGTAGATTGTACGGACTGGCAATAAAAGACTTCTATTTCTATCTCGACTGACCGCTCGATAACGAATGATCCTTTCACTTTACTGTCTTAGAGAAATATTCTTCGCACCTGGTTTCCTCAACCGAATAGTTCGAGCAAAGATGCCCCTCCTCACACTCCCAAAATTTGTTCATGAGATCTTCGATCGTCTCTGATACTGCCGTTAGTGCCCCACCTTGACTCAACCCACACCGGCCAGTCATCAACCATCCGAATACCGAATCAACGACTGAAGGCATATGTTCACCAAGGGCAATTCGTTGTTTCGTCGAGAAGAAATCGAAAAAGAACTCCCCACCAGGAAGCAAATCGATGGTGTGAGTTTTGAAAAACTCCGGGTCTGCTTACTGAATTCTAGCAGGTAACTCCAAGTTGTTAACTGTGATGGCTGATGTTGGCAAATCTTCGATCACTTTAGTAAGTCTGTTAACCTCGACTAGACTGTTGCTCGAACTTTCTCCCTGGGCTTCGTTGGAACCTGTCCAATACCTGTTATTTGTGTATCTGCCCTAGTTCTCTTGACACGCAGTTTCTGCGAAAGTTGGGTGGAGATAATATTGCATTCCGATCCGGAATTCAGGAGTGCTCTCGCAGGAAACTCGTGCCCATAATCGTCGACCACGCGAACTATCGCTGTAGCTTCCTCACTGTCGGCTAATTCCGTCTCCGTCATAGCATCGTCTATCTTCTCCCACTGGGCTCTAACTTCTTCAACCGCGAAGCCAGCTCACTGCAGTGCCTGGTGTCTTCATAATACTCCATGAATGCGTAGATTACGTTGAATGACGTCATCAAATAGCGCAGCCGTGTTTGCTTGGCGCGGAGTTTAGACATCTTGGAAGCACCAACGGCAACAGACGCAATACCGAGAAATAAACAAAATCCACGAGAAGCACCCTTTGGATATGATTACCGTTTTTGGAGAGGTACTAACCTGCTCCCAATAAATTCGTGCCTTGAAAGTATTGGGCTTATCTGCCACAGAATTTGGTTTCCTCAAGTGTTTAGAATTTGCATGCAGACTGCAGCATGTTGGATTGGTTGTGTAAAATCGGAAAATTCCGCCTCTCCTCCGTGTTAATTACCGCCGATCTCCGTATAGCCGACTTGTGGTAACCGACGCTTGCCGACCCTAACGCTCAGATACAATGAAAAGATTGATTTCGCAAATCCCTGTCGACGATCCTTGAGCTTGAGCTTGTGCGACCACTCCTGGCTGCTACTCCGTTATTCATCTGGACTAGCTGAAGTTCCACAGGGAATCAGTAGATAATTATGCCTGGGAGTAGCGAAACATCTTTCAATGTACAACTCCTGGTAATCCTAAAGTGTTTATTGAACAATACAGGCGCCGGCCAGGCCCGAACGTAGATCGCGGAAGGAAAGGGAAGGATTGGTTAGTCCGATACTTGCTTTTGCTAGAGGCCGTATATACTACTGCGCACTCCACAAGTATCACAGGAGAAGCATATTTTTGATAGTAAGAGTATAGAAGTTGGATACTTCTTCTTTACCGATGCCAGAGAGGTGACTCCTCTTCAGGACTAGATATCAAACTCATGGACCGGGGACCAACGGCTTTACTTCCCTTCCAAAGGAAGACGTGACCACATATTTTTTCACCTCAGAAAAATCTCAACGACCTCGGCTAGAATTGAACCCAGGCCAACTGGAATAAGTGGCGGTCACGCTTACCACTCAACCACCGGCGCCGTCTGGTTTTGAAAATCCTTGTCGACGATCCTTATCAACAAACCAGGATACGGTCTGTTTGAAGGTTTTCGATCGATCCCGGTGATTGGATGAGCAACTGAGTTAAATATCCGAATTGAGCTCGCGAAAAGGAGAAAACACCAGGTAACACCGACCGACACATTTAAAATGGAGAGGTACTAACCTGCTCCCGAATAAATCGGGCTTTGCATTTTAATTTGATCGGGAACGTTGCCGATTACCAAGAACAATCACTTCTTCGCCGTCTAGTCCAGAGCCTTTCAGTAGCAACCGAAAACTCTTCACCGGGACCATAAAACAGAAAAAAAAGTCAAGGGAAGCACCTATGCAACTAACGTGAACGTGTTGGAATACTACTCGCGTGATTCCAAATAATATTGGACCTTGAATTGTTTGGTATTTGGAACCTTCTTCGTCTCCAAAGGGTTCTCATGCAATTTTACAGAACCACGCGGATCACATGCATGCGTTCGTAATGGCGGCCAATCGCAATGGCGATTTCTTAGATGCCAAATGTACAACCTTGTAGTAATAGCGGTAACCAATTGTGCGTCCTCGCGACAATGGTACAATGGTGTCCTTGCCAAATCCCCGAAAAGGCCTCCAACCGATCCTGCTCGAAGGACCAGCTGTTGGGGGGTTACGTCGGTTGAAGATCACCTGAATGTTTGCAGCGGCCGGCTGACATGGGATGGGATGAAATGATGATACCGGTTCTTCCTTTTCCGAAATGCCGCACCGACGGCAAGTAAAGCATGCACCTGTTCACTTTAATTATCACACGCGACTTTATTGAACTTGAATATTAAATTTCGGCATTAAACTAGGTTTATTAAAAGTACAAATACATTAAACACAGGAAACGTTAAAATTGTTCCAGTGGCGCGCACTGACATTCGCTTCAGAACAAATTGTGTTTTCCTCCTATTTCGTTGAAAGTCGCAGCAACGTGCGATGGGTATTAGCTAGTAGAATATAGTTTTGCCCAGCCGCTACCGAGCAGTCATACATTCGAGGAGCAGATATAATAACACTATTAGGACATTGAACAGCGTTATTCATTTGGAATGACAAGAAAAGAGAATACTAAACCGGAGATGTGCAGATTGAATTGATCTACCCTCCCCCTTAACCAATACGTTTATCGAATGTGCACAGTTTCATGTACGGATTTACGACAATGCTATTTGTATTTTTATTACCGGTTTTTTTTCGTATGCGAAATTAATCTCTTGTGATATTTCCGATAACGGAATGTTATCCATTAACCTTGTTCCGAACCGGCCAATGTAAAGTTATTCGATACCGACAATTAAAATCCCAGTGATTTATCCTCGGTTCAACCGCATTCAACAATTGCATATTGCAATAATCCGCTACCGTGGGTTGAATGTTGAAATAAATCGAGGTAGTATCGTTGGCTCCGACAGTGCTGCTAGGCCGTCCTCCTATCGGAAGGCAATCAAATGTTTGAAGCGACCGGAATCGACGTTGCAAATTAAATTCAAATTGGGATCCTTTCTTCATGCTGTAATGCTATTTAAGGACTCAGCAGAATGTATTTATAAATGGTTGTTTACCTTCAATTTAATACTGCAACTCTTTAAAAGAACCCTTTCGTTCACATCCGTAGAGAATGGATTTCCGACCGATTCGTTGTGTTTTGCATAAAGCGGACTTTCAAAAATAAGCTCTGACCCTTCTTTTTTTCTATTCAAACTTTGTATCGCCGTCCAGCGAGAAAAGAATCAATAAAGGCAAGCATTTTATCATAATTACTTTGGAAAATCTAGGTAATTGTTTCGCTGCCGAATCTTTCTGAACAATAAGTACTTTGATTGTAATTTAATTTCCCTTGCGATTGGAAACGATTCCGATTCCAATTGCCGTGTGATAATAACTGAACGTCTTCCTCCAATACCTGTTGGTGTAACTTCAATCAACACCCGGCCGCCGCTATCAGGATGCCTAATGATGGAAAAACGAAAAGAAACTTTCCATTTCCTAAGCAACTTCCCGGCACGTGTAGTCTGCACCATTACGGCATTTGTAATTTCGTTGCACGCTTCTAGCTGGTGAACGAATGGAAAAAGAGACTGTAAAACGTGCTTCCGAGACCGGTCTGTTGTAGGAGTAGTTTGGTCGAGAGATATCTTATCCTCCTTTGCGCCCCGATTGACCGGTAAGTTACTGCGAGAACCGAAAACTCCAAAGAAGAGTTAGAGGGCGATCAGGGTGTGTTATTGGTTATTGCTATAAGGCGAGCACCACCTTCCAGTAAAAATATAGATCCTTCTTGGGAAATGAATTATCTCGGGTCTAGTCGGGTAGTTTACTGTTTTCGTACCTCATTACTCGGGATAGGTACTCAATATAATTAATTTCCACTGGGACGCCGTCGGGCGGTACAGACAGAATCCGAAATCAGATCTGATTGGATGGAGTGAGAATTAATGGTGTCTTTATAGACGAACTAAAACTGGACTGGAATGGCATTATACTCTGCTATTGGAGCATTTTTGGGCTGTATCCCGTGGCAGAGCGTTTTAGGTTTATGAGAGATGCTCCTCAAATGCCTTTTCGGCGAAGCCCATTAGAATTTTTTTCTGCGGCTGTAAATTATTGTGCAAATTTTGGAGGCAATTGGTTGGCTTTACGCACAGCGTTTAATGTTTGTATGGAAATTAGTATGATGGGAAAAACTACTTTTTTGCATTTCCGCTCATTCATATCGCCATTTTAATCAAATTTTAAAACAAAGAAACTCTACACTAAAGACAAACGGACAGTAGGGTAAGTATAAAAAGTCTCTTAAGGGGGGGTAAAGGTTTCAGCTGAAAAAACATTTTTTTTTGTGAATTTTTTAGAACTTTGCGTGAAGCAAATTTATCAAAGCTTTTGTACATCATTCAAAAACTACTAAACCGATTTCTTTCAAACTTTGGATACACATTCTAAGTTAAACATACCTATCCATTTCTGCTTCCAGTTTTGATATTCCATATTTCATTTTTTCGACTACTTTCATATAAACCCATTTAAATGCGTTGGTCGTTAAATGGTTAATATAAACATTAATCATAGTAGCCAATCTCATCAGATAGCAGAATTAGTTTCAATTTGAGTGTTTTATTACAAGACTTAGCATACATTCACATTAATAAATAAATTTAATCAATCGTGAATGTTGCATAGGTTATAGCATCATTGATGTTATCACTTCTTATTCGAAAAAGTTGTTGATCATGCACAATCCCATAAATCTCTCAATAACTACCTTAGAATAAGATGGTTGATTCCAAATATGAAAATGCTTTGTTAGATTGAGAAAAATCCTTTTTATTTGACACCCAATATGCTTACACTGGTCAAGTTACGGTTGAGATATTGAACAACTCAAAAAATGTAGCAAAGTTTCATGGTTGAAAGCATTTACTAAAAATGTTATATCTCAGCCCCTCGACCGAATTTTCACAACATTTGTTCACGAAAACTTTTGCAATGAACAGTACTTTCCAAAACATGCCTTTGGTTTATTGAAAAAAAATTATTGACATTCGTTTTGTGTGGATTATCTTCAAAATTAACCAAAAAAAATATTTTTTTCGCCATGTTTAAGAGGTTCTACAATCAATATAAGGACTTTTTGTAAAAAACTTTTAAATGGGATTTATTCTCTAAGGACCACAGAAAAATAGAAAAAAAAATATTTTAAAAATAATTGGGCATTGAAAAAGATGCGAAAACCACTTATATAAAACAATTTTGCTCAAAAATGACCATTTTTCATAAATCGCATGATTTTTTAGAAACTTGATTTCTTCTAGAAAAGTGCTTAAAATATGCTTATCTTTCATTATAGGGTTGAGCACCATGACTTTTCGAACATCGATTTTTTTTTGGGACATATATATATATATATATATATATATATATATATATATATATATATATATATATATATATATATATATATATATATATATATATATATATATATATATATATATATATATATATATATATATATATATATATATATATATATATATATATATATATATATATATATATATATATATATATATATATATATATATATATATATATATATATATATATATATATATATATATATATATATATATATATATATATATATATATATATGCATTGCAGGCAGTTGGTTAGCGTTGCGGTCGTATAGAGCTAGAGTGTAGAGTTTATTACGGATCAATGGGAACAACTAAATTGGTTTTAGGGTGATATCCGATTCGCACAATAATACTATTAAAATTGTTTCCGAACAAGTTAGGGTGTATAAATGAACAATTAATTTAGAAATTAAGGTATAGCATTAATAACTGTGCATTTTATTTTCCAAAATTTTGTTATTAAAATAATTCAAACAAAAATCATTTCACTTGTTAACACTGATATTGAGCACCATTTCTATTTACATAAATATTGTGGATATAATAAAGAGAAGTATAAATTCAATCACCCTACAATTTTTTGTGTTATAATAAGCTGCATGAAAAAAAATCGTTGATAAATTCATAAAAAAGATCACGATTTTGTGAACTGAACGATTTGCGAAAACCGTGACCAAGTTCTTGAAATTATGAATAATAAACCTCGTATTCATCAAATTATTTGTGACTCCAAAAAACTAGTTGGTTGCGGGTATATGCATGGCGTTACATTCGAATGTTTGGTTGAGTTACTAAAAACAGTAACAGTTCCCTGGATATGCTTAGTTTTGAATCTTGTTCACAATGTGGAGATACACGTCCGTCAGTCAAACGCTGTTCCCGATATTAGAAGCTTATTTGCGATTTTTGTGATTTCATATCAAGTTAGCGTTCTAATTTATTACTGAGTTTATCATCGGAATTTTCTGTCAGTCCAGCGGGATTTATGTTCATGATTTCAGTATCTTAGACACGATTTTTGATATTTTCATCACGAGTTATGTGACTTATGTTCATGATTCCAAGAACTTCGTCATGATTTTAACAATTTTTATTCACGCTGTCGTGACATAAAATATCGAGAAGAGATTTATGTTTATTTATCCCTCTCGCAGGCTGATGGGATTGACGGTATCATCATCAAGCCACAATAGTTTCAATAAAGTTAGAAAAATACAAGGACCCTCGCTCTTTTTAGTTTCTATTTGCACCAAGTTCTACTACTACTAGAGGTTAATTAGTTCTCATGTTAATAATCCACCAATCATTATGACTACTCAGGATTTGATTTATATAAGAAGCCCGTTTCAAGATATTGATTACAATACGCCTCGATAGGGGTGTATCGAGGAGGCCGGGAGGGCTGATGTGAGCCTTTTTTTCTGTTCTATACTCTTCCTCTTGCGACCAGCTCACAACCAACAATCAACCAATAACAAACAGATACTTGAGAAAGTATTTGCTATGTGTGGTGGTTGGTTATTCAAGTACTAGAAGTGTTTGAAGTACTACAGCGAAGTCCCGTTTTTATCAGCCCCCTTTGTTTATGTTAGGTTGATAAAATGGGGACAATGGCAAAACATATTTGTTTATTTCATTTTAATAAACCGAATCTAAAAAAATATTTTTCTTTAATCCCCAGACATAGCCTCATAATACTGATTGGTTGATAAAATCGGGTCAAAACACTGATAAAATCAGGGGGTTGATAAAAACGGGGTTTCAATGTAATGTATATTTGTCATGTGATGATCATAACTTCAGCTGTATCTTGTACCTGTCTAATCAATTACATCTCTCATCTATTGTCATTTATTTCTTCTCTTCGATTCTTATAGTGCCATTCTATACCCGCCTTCAGCTTAACGCCGATCAAAGTATGTGCAACCGATTCGCTTCCGAATTCCGTGATTTTGCCTGGAAGGATTTTCGTCCGTTCGTCCGAATTTTGTTCGCTTGGAGTCATTGGATAGGATATACCGTGAATTTCTGGATGTGCAAGGTGAGATTAAGAGAACAAATGACCCAGACGGTCTTGATGATCATCTCACAGAACGGGCTGACCTTGAAATACGATACTGGGAAGCCAAAGGTTTTCTGCTGTCGATTAGAAAGCCTGATCCAAACCAGACGATTTTGAATACGTCGATGATCGCTCCTGCGCCGCAGTTTTCATTTATGGCTGCTAAAGATAAATCTCCCTAAATTCAACGGTGACTTTTCTCGATGATTGTCATTCCGCGATACGTTTAGCCCAATGGTCCATTGCAATGCCGATATCCCTCAAGTGGCCAAGCTCCAGCCTCTCGTATGTAAAGCAAGGAATCCTTTCAAGAGTGTCGATATTGAAGCTGACAATTATGCTTCTGTGTGCTATAACCAACTAGTTTTTTAGAGTCACAAATAATTTCATGAATACGAGGTTTATTATTCATAATTTCAAGAACTTGGTCACGGTTTCCGCAAATCGTTCAGGTCACGAAATCGTGTTTTTTTTTTGGACGTAGGACTACGTCTTTGTTTTCGATATAGGGGTGCACGTTGCAAATTCTACAAAAATGGTATGTAACGAAAAGTGGTCCAATTTTAAACGTATGTAATTCAGCCATCTCACGATAAATTTTCAATTTTTTTGCACATATCGCCCCGAAATACTTCTAAGAATAGATTCCAAAAGATAAACCCAAAGATTTTTGATATCATGGCATTAAAAATTTAAATAATGAACAACCTAGTCAAAATATCGCGCATTTACATACAGAAGATAGCGCTTCCCTAGTTAAGCACGACAGATTTGTGTACCTAGCGCGCTACGCTTCTATGAATGACGTAATCATCGACTATTTAAACGGACGGATTTCGTCAGTGCAGCTCAGTTGCCTGTTGAGCGGCAGACGAAGCAGTTCACTGCGTTGTGTGTTTTCACAGCCAGGGTAGCTGAGTTAGAAGTCCGTTACACTGCCTGTGGAGGTACGCTACCCAGTGAATGCGACTGTGCTTTCCGTTCAAACACTATGCTATCTTTTGTGTTGTGCTCGTTTTCAGCACACTTTTATGTATAATTATTCGTACACAAAATAGTTTGTACATGCGAGCTCCATTTGCAAACACGGCTAACATGGTGTTGTGGTATTAGTTGTCTCTTTCGCTCTACCCATCATCATCAGCGTTCATTCATTTTGCTTTGTGCGCTTGGGTCTAACGTTTGAGTCGAATGTGTAGGTAGTTAGATCTAATTTGTTACTAAATTGCACAACGAAAGTTTATTATTTACGTTCGATCAATTCATTGATTCATTTCCCCTTCACGTGATTCATTTCCACTCAGCCTATAATATTTTGATTCTACTAATAGGTACATACTACAAAGCCTATTTATGAATGAATAAACTGCCAGTTGAAAAACCATTGCAAAAACGCATCTTGTCCATATATAGAATTGTTTTCGATTCTTGTATATTTATAGTTTCGATATATGATTAAGACCACTGCATTCGCTATATTTGTATGCGTACTTTAGGAAAGTTACAATAATGGCAAAATATAACTAGACCAAGCATTCTGGTCTATACATGAAATATGATTATATTGTCTAAAATTTGATTTTTCTTCACCGGTCCGGGTTTTTTACCACACACAATCGAAAAGTTTTTACAAGCTAATCTTATGCTTTAAAGATTTAGTTCCAGATATTAGTTCGGTTACAGTTTTCTGTCTTCTTTCTTCAGATCATCTTAAATAAGTTTAATCAGATTCGATCACCTACTACAAATGAAATGACCTGATAACCAAGAAGGTTTGGTTCAATGTGTAATACTCGATGTTGATTGGTTGTGATTAAACCATACGTAAGAAATATATTTGATTTATTATTTCTATAAATGTACTAAGAAAATAAATATTTTGCATCAAGTAGTATAGTCCTACGTCTACAGCTCGTGCAACCCCATAGGGCTGCCCCTTGTAGTTTTTTTATGAATTTATCAACAATTTTTTTCATGCTGATTTATTATAAAACAAAAAATTGTATGGTGATTTAATTTATACTTCTCTTTATTATATCCACAATATTTATGTAAATAGAAATGGTTCTCAATATTAGTGTTGACAAGTGAAATGATTTTCGTTTGAATTATTTTACTAACGAAATTTTGGAAAATAAAATGCACAGTTTTTAATGTTATCAATTGTTCATTTACACACCCCAACCTGTTCGGAAAATTTTAATAGTATTATTGAGCGAATCGGATATCGCCCTTAAAACCAATTTAGTTGTTCCCATTGATCCGCAATAAACTCTACACTCTAGCTCTATACGACCGCAACGCAAACCAACTGCCTGCAATGATCCATTAAATGCAGATATGTATGCTACTCCTACATCGAATGAAGAAATTTTTAAATCAACTTTTCTGCAGTCAGCTCGGTTGCTCCAGTCGCTCACTACCATTTTCAGAGCCTGTGTATCGCAATGTTCTCATTTTTTTTTCTCTGCTCCTGTAAGTTACCCTCCTACTGCATTGCCTCACAGTCAGGTCAATATAGAACCAACCAAACAAGTGCAATTTGTTCAGCTGAAAAATTGAAAAGAAAAACACACATTCATTCCTTCCTTCAGCAAATCTCCGGATCGGAATGTAAGGCAAATGCGCGATATGAGACTTTTTTTATGACTTATGAAATGGCATCGCGATAATAAATTAGTATTTTATTTTCTCTGTTCGAAGAAATGCACATGTACAGTGGCGTAGTGCGCATATATAAGAAAATAAAATTGTTGATGGAAAATATGAAAAAATCTCTAGCATCGTAAAGATATGATGCAAGTATGATACGAAAAGGAAATATATATCAATATATGAAATTCTGCAAACTGGTCCGTCCCTTGCACGTGGGACGGACCAACCTATTCGAACTCTTCATCGAATTGCTTTCTTTATTTGCATCGAATTCAAAATCAAGCTAATTCTATTTGTTTATAGTTCGTAAATTTGAAGCGAATCTTATTGCATTTCTCCAAGTATTTCGAGTGCAATGTGTAACTAGTAGATGCGTTTTGTGCTTGTGTTTCCAATTATTCTTACCGTGCATAATTAGACGATAATAAATTACCACGATCATCCACAACATGTTCAGCTACTGTAAAATAACACCTTCTGATGATATGATAAAATATTCCTTCCAAGCTATACATTTCACCCGAATCAAACTGGATGAAACACCTTCGCTCGGAAGAAGTACACAAAAGTTCGCGCTAATACTCCTGGCCAGCACTAATGCTGGAAGCTTCTTGCCAGCGAGATAAGAGGGCCGAGAGCCTTCTCATATACAATTTCTATGGGAATGAAAACGCTAACGATGGCGGTATTCCGAAGAATCTCCTACACCTTCCCCCCTCATCAGCGTTGTGATGAATATTCAGAAGCTTTTAGTTCGGAAGACCGTGGGAAATCCACACTTAATTTAATTTATGCTCTGCTCTTTGCTTGCTCAACACGCCCAGGAGCCATCGTCGAACTCTTTGAAGCTTGTTTTCCCTCCAGCAGAGGGAACCACCTAACACTTTTCTCAGGACTGAAACTGGAGTGAATAGAACAATTGGCCCTGAAGAAACACATTTCGTAGAGGTACAAGTTGTGTCCTGCCGCTGCTATGGTTAGGCAAAATTACGGTTTCTGCTAGAGTCGCAATTTAACCCGGACACTAATCTTACATTAAGAATGGATGCTTTCTTCCAACTAGGACGTACAGCTTTCGAAGTGTAGCTGGAAAAGTTTCCCTCAGATATGCATTACCAGCGCAGCTATTACCATATAAATCCAATCAAACATTACAAGAAGCTGGGACATTCATTGAGTCAAAGTTCGCCCGGAGCAGGTTTTGTTTCTTTGTTCTGCATAATCATAAAGTTAATCAATATGCTTAACTTTAACTAGTCGGATTAGCACAGGACTTTGCAGATGCTATGGTGAGCTACTGTTTACGTATGCATAGTAGTTGTCAGCTTCGGAACACTTTGATTGCTGCAAACCGGATTAATAGAAGCATAAGCTTTGATATCTACCATAGAGAATGCGGGCACTCTAGCAGATGCACATTTGTGTCTATTTTTTCATCGGGATCACAATAGAATCCTACTTGTTTGTGAAAATTGTCGGTTCGCTTGAAACACACCGGTGTCAAGTCAACTTTCGGAGTGCATAAATTTATGATCAATTTAGTTCACACGTATGCAAAACATGGGAATGCACTTTGCGCTAGTTGACTTGCCATTTTCAAAGTGTAAATTGATAATAGGTTTTCCCTTGCCTTCGTCACTGTTGAAACTTGTGTCGCATGCTATAATGGCTGTAGTTGAAAAAACAAAACGACGTGTTGTCCATTTGCAGTTCCATGGAAAGCTACGAGAACTAATTCATGTTAGGCACTGTGGCAGATGCATGTACAATATTACATTCAGATAAATGTATATAGATTATTATTTCTTTTAATCTGCCATAATTTATTAAAAACTGAATAAAATAAATGAATTTATGGAAACAACTACGAGGACCCCGGTGATCATTTTTGGATTCATAAAATATCCTTTCTCGTGCAAAGTCAAATATTTAAAACAAATAGAGCCAGAAGAAATCATATTTTAATTTCCACAATAAATTGAAATGTAATTTTGATCTCAGTTCGATTATTTTTCGATTATGACATCAAATTTTGATCTCATTTTACTATGATTTTTTACTTTGCGTTTCTTAGAAGATTCATCTCAAAAAGTTTCCAATATGATCGAACTGGTAGCTAATTAACCCTCCGATCGCTCGAATTTCTTAGAAGTGCTTTTTTCTTCTTTTGTAAAACTTATTCGGGATGAATAGCAGGAGAATCATAACCATTATGCTTTCTGTTCAAAAATTTCCAAAAACATCTTCATTTCCATGGAACGTATCTGCTGCTGAGCACTCTCTTATGTAACCAAACAGCACGCACAGTCAGCCCTCATAAATCTATCGACTGTCGTCTGCGGGTTGTTCCGAAAAATATTTGAACCCCGAAATAGCTTGCTAACATGTTAGCCTTCGTTAAACGTTCCCGCCAATGAACTGAGCATATAATGTGTGTACCATGAAAATGGAAAATAAATTGTGTCGGTCCCAAACACAGCTACAAAGCAGTGTTTATCATCTCGTTACCCGTCTGATGGAAAAATTATGTTGTTCCTTACATTGCCCTCCACTATCATAAATTTTAGTAAACATATCATATTTATAATGTTTCAGCATGGACGTCACGGTGTTGCAACGACAGATAGATAGAACAAATTGTGCAATGAACTCGCTAGAAATTTCGTCAGAATGCCCCGTTACTTTTAGGAAGTGTACTGTTACTGTAAGTATACTTCCCGACCAAAGTGAATCATAAACATTACAGCAAGTAGACTGCATATTTTGATGTCAACGTTAACCCTCCAGAAGTCGCGCAAATGGCCCACTGAGCGAGCAGCCGCTGGTGCGCTAAGACGATTTTGCTAGATTTTCAGAGCAGCGTGCACTCAGTGCACTAGTGCGACTTCCGGAAGGATAAATTGATATTTAATTTTTATCTCAGTTTAAGCTATTTTTTAAATTTGCTATAAAATTTCGGCTCATTTTCCCATCCTCACATACTTTGCGTTTTGTGGAAGTTTTTTTTTTATCCCTTTGGTGAAACATCGAAATGAATACTATTTTCAGCAACCAAAGCCATCGATTTGATACCAGCGTGCTCTTTGCTGCTACCCAAGTCAGTGCAAACAGTTCCATACTAAATTTGCAAAAGGGCGAATAAGATTTGTAAACAAACTTTTATTTTGATGATTTCTCTTAATTTACTATAATTTCAAAGCAGAAAACAATTGAAATTACTTCTACGAAGGGTAAAAATTTACATTAACGCATATTTTTCATGAAATTCCACTCTGCAGCAGACTAATGAGCGAAACAAGTTTGTTTACAAAAAACAGTTTCGCCCTTTTGACGAATTAATATTGAGTTGCTTTTATCTTGTGTGCATTGCCTTAAAAACAAAGGAAACCATTGCTTTTATTTCTGTGTGTTGATCTATCAAGATGACCTCATCAACAAAACGTGATTATTCGGCCTAACATGACAGCACATTTTTTTTCCTTCGTCTTTATTTGGTTGGCTCGGGAGTCTTTCGGTGTTAATGAGCCGGTGTATCAGGCAGTACAACATATTTTAAAATACAGAAGTAATATAGTTGGTAGTGTGTGGGTCCTGTCGTGTATCCAGATGTTGCATCCGACATGACAGCACATTTGTTGAAGGTAATAATGCAGCTTCGGTTTTCGGTAGTCACCTTCATCCAACTCGAGCATGTCAGGCACTCGATGCTTATAATAACGTAGAGACCGGGATGGGTTGGTGATAGTGTTCGGGCTTCTCGTGCCCGGGCTTCTGTAAAGGCAAGTTATTTCGGGGAGGTCTGTGCTGGTGTATTCTAGCAACATATTTTGAGCCATTTGTAGGAGGGTACAAGTGCTACCAGAAGTCTGCTCGAGGAATCCCAGGGTGCGTCTGAGTATGATGTTAGTGGCCGCCAACAGAAAGGAGAGAATGCTTGCTTCTTCACAGGCTGTACAGGTAGGTTAAAAGGTAACAGCGTCGTTCCGTTGTACAGGGAAGCAAGGATCTTCATAAGTCCGTCCAAGTGTTGGCTGATCCAATACCGTAGAAAATTTTGCTGTTGATAAGCACACTACCGACGTTCAGGGCAGTTCTCATGTTCCAGGTCGGATGCCGGGCACTGATGGTTCGAATAAGGCGATCTCGGTGCATCTCTAAATCTGACCGATCTGTTAGGGCCTAAGTAATGGGAATTGCAACAGATACTGAGCATTTCATTGAGACTATGTTGAACCCCCATGCTTCAGCCCGTCTTCCGACGGCGTGTACCACGGCTTGGAGTTTTATCCTTACTCGATTGGTCAATCCTCCCACCACGACGATTATGATGTTGTCGACATAGACGAAAATGTAAACTCGCACCGGCAAAGACGCAAAGAGGGAGTTCATGCTGACGAAGAATAATGTAACGGCAAGGACAGTTCCCTGTGGAATACAGTTTTCTTCCACATACGTTCCGGACTGCAAACCTCTGACTCCCACTCAGAAGACGCGATTGTTGAGATAGTCTTTGATGTAGTTCCCAAGGTTTCCGATGACTCTCTAGCCTTACGGTAAACTATGTTGCTGGCCTTGGCGATGTCCAATATAGCTACAAAATTGGCTCCGGTCCATCCTCCCTTGCGAAAGGCGAACTGGCCCTGGTCAAGAAGGGAGTTTTCTTCGAGGTAGGTCATAAGCCATTTGTTGACCATCCGCTCCATAGTTTTCCCTCTGCAGGCGAAGACCACATATTACGAAGACTGATATCTCTTTCCTTCCCTCATACAAACGAGAAGCGAAAAAGGTTACAGCGTCTCTATAGGAGTAAGGTAGGACGCTTAATGTAAAAGTGTATATGTGTGTGTGCATCACTATGGAAAGTACCACCTTTACCCGCAAGTGGCGTTGCTGTTAGTGTCTCCAGATTCTGGACAGAGTTGGCAGTCTTTTTGATATGCAGTCTTAGCTGCAGGGTAGCAAGCTAATCGGCTTAAAGTCTTTTTGCCGTACGGGGAGTGTCATCTTTTTTGGTATGGAGATTACATAGGCCGTTTTCCAAGAGGATTAAATAAGTTGGTCATTTCAGATGCGGTTCAAACAGTAAAACAGCATTCTTCTAGCCTCTTGTGGAGCGTGTTGTAGCATAAGGTAGCCGACGTCATCCAGGTCCGTGGATTTACCGTCGGCGTTAGCGAGTGCCACCTTTAATTCTATCCCGGAGAATGCTGTGTTGAAGTCTTGTCCGGAGTATGGTGGAAAGGATATCTGTATTCCTCCAAATCTTTTGCAGCGTGCTAAGAAGGTTGCAGGAAGGACAGCGTTTAATGATAGCGAGCTGAAGTGTTTGCCGACTTCTTCTGCAATTTCTCGAGGTTCGATTGATGTGGTTCCGTTGACTACGAAGGTGAAGCCGACTTTTCCCTTTTTCCGCTAAGAGCGTCCACTCTTCTCCAAACCGCGGCGGTGGAAACATCGGGGGATATCCCTTAGAGTAACGCGTTCCAGCTCTTGATCTTCGAAGCCACAATGGCCTTCCTGGGCAGGTTTCGTGATCTACGGAATTCTGTAATCCTTTGTTCTTTTGTTGGGGTGGCTAAAGGTTGATTTTTTAATTATCCTAAATTCTTTTATGGCTTGACAGACCTCTGGGTTCCAGCAGTGGGTGGCTCGAGGTGGAGGTTTGCCACTTGTGCGTGGAATGCTACGCTTGGAGGTGTAGACGAGTTTAGCGAGGTGCGCGGAGCTGAGCCTTAGCAACACCATTTGTTGACTAGCAGTTTCTGCAACATAATTTGTTAAAAGAAAACGTAAATTAATCATTATTCAACTGATTTAGCAACCAAAAAAGCGCACCGGTAAAAGTTTATATTGGAAGTGTTACTTGGGAGGAGTATTGGCCTCGAATATAGGTGAAACTTCAGTTGTTAAGTACAATAACGTTACATTTTTCATGTCTTCGGCAATTTGGTAGCTTCCGTTGGTCGCTTTTACCACATTCCCATAGCAGATGATGGATGTTGAAATCCCCCATCACCAAAAGGGGGTATCTAGTTGTAGCATGTTCTTCAGTTTTGAAGCGATATTACGCACTCCGGAGCTTGGAGGTTACCGTACATCTAACCGGATAGGATATGATTCGTGCCATGAATATAAGCTCCGTACTGAGTCGTACTGATGTCGATGAGATGTCGGTCTGATAGATGTTATATCCGCTTCTAGTCTTCCACGAGTATCGGTTGCCTAGCCATGGTCCGGCATTAGTCCAGTCCCGAATGTGGGTTTTTTGGAGAGCCAAGCATATTTGTTGAAGTAGAGCGATTTGCAGCTGTAGGTCACCCAAGCAACCCCGGTGGCCGCAAGTGTTTCACTGTAAAGCGAGTGTGAGCCGGAAGGTGAAGTCGTTATTATTGACTGATATGCTGGAATCGTCAGAACTGAGTCTCTGCTTCGCAGTTTAGTTGGGTTCAGTAAGATCGCTCTTTCCTCGTGTCCTCTGACTGGAGGATTACTACGAGGTTTTGGCTCACTGGTAATATCGCTGCTTTGTGATATGTTCTGTTGAGGTTGACTCGGAAAAGATATCCATCCCCCTGAAGCAGGTAGCTGGGCTGGGTAGGGTTTCGAGTGAGTTGTCCATCTACACGATCTTCCTTTGGCAAGTGGGGCTGGGTTGCTATCTGGAGAGACGTCAGAGGCGATAACCTGGCAAAGTTGTTGAATTGTGAAGGTTATTTACCCGGGAGGGGGAGGAGCCGGGTCTCCAGCACCGTCAGCCACTGGAGGCTCGTCGACTACGGTCGGTGCTACCCCGGACAGGGCCGATGCAGGAGAGAAGGCTTTCTCTCTGACTAAGCAGCTACCGGTTTCGAAAGATAAGGCTACAGGCTAAGTCCTCGGTTGACCTTCGATCAGGTCGGCTGCTACTGAGGTTACAAAGATCGTACCTCGGTTGCGGATGATGCTTGTGTGTACTAGCGGACTGCCCTTCTAGTAATCGCAGTGGATATGGCAAGGGGTCTGCAGGGGTTAGGTAAGATGTCGCTTCGGTCAGTTGCAAGCTGTGGAACCGCATTGGATGCCAAGAGCTTCCAGCTATGGGACTTGGTACCCGGTGAGCTGAAATTTCGGATTATACCTGTTATTTATTGGCTACTTTGTACTGGTATTCGTCATTGGGCGTCGGTTTCTCTTCGTTGATTGCTCAGCAGGGGGAGGTGAGCTGTCTGGAAGCAGTTCAGAGGCATACGGCTGTTCGTTGATGGGAAAATGTATGGTGTAACTTACCCTGGGGGAAGCCGGGTCCCCTGCACCGGCAGTCGCTGGAGGATCGTCGACTGTAGTCGGTACTACCCCGGATATGAACGATGCAGGAGAGAAGGCTTTCTTACTATCTAAACGACTAACGGTTTCGGATGATCTGCCCTCGGTCGGTCTGCTGTCGGGTCTAGTGCTTTTTAGATACCAGGGCCAATAAGCGTTGATTCTTGGTTCATAAGATGGATGCTTCGTATTGGTGTTCGTGGTGGTGCCTTCTTTGTTTGTCCATGAGTTTGGGTATGATGGGTTGCCTAAAAACGGTTCAGTGATGTAGGGTGACTAATTTTCTAGAAACTTACTAAAGATATTTAAAAGCACGGGTGGCATTGCTTATTTTTTTTTAAATTTATATGATGTTACATCAATTAATTTGATATAACCTGATCAACAATTCTTCTTCATAACACTCGGATCGCGGCTGTCTCTACTCACGGTTGCGTCCGATACCTACCATACCTTGTTGCACCTGATCAACCCACCTAGCCTGCTGTGCTCCTCGTCGTCTTGTATCTGCCGAATTTAAGCAGAACACAATTTTAGCAGCGTTGTTGTCCGGCATTTTCGCGACGTACCCTGCCCATCGCATCCTTCTGGCTTTGATCACTTTCTGGATACTTGGTTCGCCGTAGAGCCTGGCAAGCTCGTGGTTCATCCTTCGCTTCCACACACCGGTCACCTGCACTCCGCCAAAGATAGTCCTCAGCACACGGCGCACAAAGATAATGTCCAGCAAACCTCCTGCAACGCTACTACGCCAAACTCGCGATCTTTCAATGCATCGGAAAGTATGCGGGCGCTTCCGATAAAGTTGAGAGACCTGCAGTTCCACGTTCCGAGTTTTCAATCGGTAGTCCTTATTATTTGCCTTGGTCTTCGCCGATTGTGCCGGTCTGTATAATCTCGTCGATTGTTCGTTGTTTGATTTTCGCATGGCTGGCTTACAAGGCCTGACACCAACACCCTAAATTTCCGGAGCACCATGGTGCATAGTTTAGTTTAGAGTCTCTCGCTAGCTCTCGGACACTGATCAGCTGCCCCTAACATGGGGAACAGACGCTGTTGTGGGCCGCGTCTAACATGGAGAACAAATGCTCCGCTCCAGGTTTGCCTGTCTGCGTACGACCATAGTTTCCACCGAGGTTGGTTACCCGATCTCCACTACAGTTACTCGTACCCCGGCCGGTACCGCGCGGAAGTAGGGATAGGAGTTGCATGGGCGTAAGCTAAGGACCATGCGTGGGGTCTATTTTATTCATTCAGATACGCAATACCCAGCCATTGACCAACTAAGAGACAGTGGCATTGCTTAGATTTACGTAATAATTTATATAACTTTTACAGCATTGATTTTACACAGAAGTCATCTTCAGCCAACACCACATACTCATATAGCATCGTTAAAAAACCTTCAAAAATATTTGTTTTTAAATTATAATCGACAATAGTCAGAAATTGATTGTACCTAGAAAATTAGTACTCGCATAGTACTCATAAAGTAGGTAGAATTTACCGACCAATAAGTGCCAATCCCTATTGTAATATTTATCTATTTCTAGGTTCTTCTTAAGCCAACGCTGAGCATAAACCCACATCAGTATGACGACGCTGCAATGTACTCGCAACTGACCAATATCACTTCTATAAATTTCAATAAATCATTCACTGAAACAGAATCCCAACACAGGAGTAATAAACGTAGCCAACATCTTAGTCTCGGCAATAAGGGGATTTGAATCGATAATCCATCAGGCAGACAACACTATAGTTCAAACTCACAAAGGAAATCGAGAACATGGTCGAAGCTGGTTTTACAATACCGCTCACCCGTTTCACCCCGATTACAAATGTTCAACATGGTTGGAGAATAATTTTCACACTGCTCCGGTACACCGACGAGAAGGCTCAAACGAAATTAATTTTATATAGGTAAACACCACGCTTCGGTGTTTTGCGATATCACCTCACTGGGCCGGCCGCCACTTCGTCAGTAAGTAACAGTCTCAGTATTGAACACGTACGTACATACAATCAGCAACAGACACTGGCCAGAGCCGTCAAACAACAATAACAGCTTCTTTGGACATTGCTCTCGTAATCTATATTGTTTGTGGATCTATCATCAGTATACTTCTGCTTGTCCTGATAGGATTACGTTCATTCTGTTGGTGAACAGAAACTGTGTTGATTGTTGATTGCATCCTTCCTGGGGCGTTATAGTGAGAAGCTTGAGGAAAAATTGTTTTCAGGTCAAAGGTTCTGAAGAAAATGAAAGAGATTAATAATATCTCTGACCATAACGACAAGTTTCACTTTTGTTGTTCGATAATTGCATCAAAGCTATCTATTTATTTCTTTTACTTTGCGTGAAACATTTAAAGCAAAATTTCATTTGAAAAGGGAAATAAACTCATTTTTCTGGACGTCGCTGACGAGGTCAAACAAACGTTTAGAAAGTGGTTGAATCAATATTTACCCACAATCTGGAATCTGGCCCAGCATCTGCCCAACAAAGCGCCATCCCGTCCCGCTCCAGTTAATCTATGCAAAACATATTCACGTCTCCTCCATCTCCACGGTGCACAACGCAACGGCCAAGATCATCCAACACTCGCTTGACATTCGCGGCATGAATAAGTAGCTGGTCCTCGTAGTCAAGTTGCCCCTCGTGAAACGCAATTCAGATGCAGTGCTGGAAAATTGGTTAAAAGGGCGGAAACTGACTGTCAGTTATGCAGAGTAAATAACCCTTGAGAGTTGGTTTCATCAGCGTGTGAGTCAGCTATAGCTGCGGGGGAGCATCCAGACCGTGCAGCGTGCATAGAACGGCTATGAATTCACTTTAGCTTGGGAGCGGGTTTTAGTTGCCGTTGGATTGTGTGTCTACAGCCAGGAGTAATCTTACATATATAGAAGGTTGTACATAAACGTTTTGTATCTACGACAGTTGTAACATCGCTCATCAAATCAATTGTAATAGATAAACTCTTAACATTTAGTCAGTAACTTTTCAATGGCAATTGGTGTAATCATAGCGCAAAATTCATGTTGAAATGATTGTTAAGCTCTGTTTCAAATGAAATCCCCAACGAAAAATCACTATACTTTTTTCTAAGGCAGAAAATCCGTTGACCCATGCCGACATTGTACGGAGATTTTCATTCAAGCGCGGCAGTAATAATTATGCTGAACTCATTTTAAACTCAATTTTGGTGCAATGGGCTATAAATGGCGCTATTAAACAATGGTCGGGGTTGGTAGACCGGATCAAACCGAGGCAAAAGTTCAATTTAGCTTGAAGTGCAGTTTAGAACCGTTTTGCTGCTATTCAAACAAGCGCCTGGGATTTATGGCGGTCTGCGAAATTTGGAAAATATTACTTAATAACGTGCACTTCCATCCTATGCGTATTTCATGAATAGCACAAGAGCTTATTTATATTTGGGGTTGAAAAAAAAGCTTTTAATCCACCTAACAGTGTGATAAAACATCTATTTTAGTTCTTATAACTCCCCCTCTTCGGATATTTTATCGATCCAATTGGCATGGGACAATTTCATTGCGAGTCAAATCAAATCAAAGGTAAAGCGAAAAAATTGCCCTTCAACATAGGAGGACAATCAACTTATTACTAATGCTTTGTTAATAAAATATTTAAGTTCTTCATTCAATGCATTACTAATGGAAAAACTCAATTCATTCAAAGGACTAATTTAGAAAATTTAGAATTGGACGTAAGAAACAATGAGAGATTCTCTTTGGAGTCTCTCTCTCTCTCTCTCTCTCTCTCTCTCTCTTCTGTTCACTATTCGGTCGTTTCAACATTCAGTACTCAACTTTTTGCATAATATTCTAGTAATTACCATCGGTTTTCGATATGTTTTGGCAAATTAGTACAAAATGTTATAGTGACGTCGTAATAATCGAAAGAGTAAATAAAGGAAGGCTCTCAATGTTACTTACGCCCCATTCTAAATTTTCTCTAGATATGTTGTGCTAGGCCAAAAAATAATATTGCGTATATTTGAATTACATATCCTTACTAGCGTTTAATAAAATTTTCATGGTGATCTGAGAACTAGAACTGAAATTATAGCCCTTGATAACACCCTAGTTAATCAGGTATCGTATAAGGATAACCAATAAAAATCGTATTACCACACTATTTTTATCGGAATCGTATAATGATACACCGTATGTGACCATTGTGACGTTCTAACCGATAGTGTAGCTTAATGATAATGAGATTTAAATTTACAATTTTAATGCAAAAATTCAGGTTTGTGATCGACATAACAGCATAGTTCTGAAAAAGTAAGCATAATTAATAAATAACATCAATTACAGCAACCAGATGTGCAACAGAGACAAACAAATAGAACATTTATATATTTTCACGAAAAGATCGCAGCAAACAGACAGAAAACATTGTGAGTAGACAAACTAAGACGATATCGTCAGCATATACAAATATGTATATATCTTTCGGGAGTGCGGAAAAAAGAGAGTTCATTCCAACTAAAAATAGTGTAACGGCTAGCACCGAACCCTGGGGGACTCCGTTGTATTCAACGAATTCTTCAGAGAGGGTTCCCCCAATACCTACTTTAAAGCGACGGTTGCTGAGAAATTCTTTCACGAAACGGCCAAGATTCCCCCTTACCCCCCATTTGTGTAATTGTTTAAGAATTCCTGCTCGCCAAACAGTGTTGTACGCTTTTGCAATATCCAATATTGCTATGTCGGCGTGTTGGCCGCTGTTTAGTGTTTGGTGGATTACTTCTCCTAGAGAGCCCAGGTGAAGACCCGGTCCTAAGCCCTTTCTGAAGGCAAATTGTCGTTTGTCTAGCAGTTCGTTATCTTCCAGAAAGCAAGGTGCTTAGAGTTCTAAGGTAATTCGTCTTCGGCAGTAACTAGGCGAGGAGTGAGGTAAGCCTGCAGCAGACTGCGGGGAAGAAAAATGACAGCGAACAACTTTGTTTACCCTCTGCAATCAAAGCAAACATATGGAGAGAATTAGTAAACAATGTTGTTAGCTGTCGTTTCTAAAACCAACATGGCTGATCAGCGTTTTTGAGGATCGTATCACCTGAGAATAAAAACTCCTTGCCAGAAAGGTTGATAATCTCCGGTTAACCATCCTTTCGAAAGTTTTCGCAGTACATGGTAACAGGTTTATCGGTCTAAAATCACTTACTGATCTCTTACTCTGGCATTTTTTGGGTAACGGCACTACGAGAGCCGTCCGCCAGTCGTCTGGGAAGGGTTCACCCTCCCACAGTCTATTGAAGCTGTCTAGAAGCGCCCTTTTCCCGGCTGGCGGAAGATGTCGAAGGAGAGGATATCCCACTTCGTCGAGATCCGCGGAATTTCCACTGGATGCACTGAGTGCTGCTGCTAACTCCGGTCCAGAGAAAGGCCTATTGTAATGTTGACTGGAATCGGGTGTGAACACTGTCGGTGTCGCCTCACGAATAGCTTTGCGGTTTGCGAAATTAGACGGAAGGGATTCATCTGATGCCATGAGTTGAAAATGCCGCCCTACTTCGCAATTTCTTCGGAATCCACGGTCGTTACGCCGTTAATCTCGAGAGACAGTCCGTTCTGTCGGCGTTTGCCACTAATTGCGTTTACCCTTCTCCATAATTCGGCCGTCGAGGACTCTGGACCTATGCCGTCAAGGAATTCTGACCAACTGTCTGCGTTTGCTTTCTGGATAGCTGCTCTTCCCTCATTCCTTTTCTTTCGAAAGTCTGCCGACCTATCATCCCATTCTGGATGGTTATTTGGCGTTTTTTTAAGCAGTCGTAAGGCTTTCCTGCGTGCTTTCAAAATTGCTGCTATCTCGTTATTCCACCAGTAAACCGCCTTAGGTGGGGGTAATCCACTGGTTCGTGGGATGCTTGTTTGTGCTGCTTGATGTGCTACCTCTGCAATTTCCGTTGGTGAGTATTGTCGGTCTCTATCGAGGCGATCGTCTATAGTTGCTTCATAAGCAGCCCAATCCGCTTGGTCATACCGCCATCGTAACTCCGCTAGCGAATGACGGATCTCAATAGTGGCATGTCTGTAATAATATACGTACATGGAACTATTGAGAACCAGAGCTACAGGTCCAAAGCCCTGGTAAAGGAGGATGGTTGTGATGATCCGGGCCGAGATCACCACGTAAAGCAAGGTAGGGCATAACTCCAATTCCAAGGCGTGAAGGGGCGAGGGGGTGAAAAAGATGCTCGATCGTTAACGGAGCCTGTGGGGTACCTGGGCAACCCCCACAGTAAGCGTCCCTTACCACGCTAATGCGGAGCTCTGGCGTGGCGGACATTTATTTCTCGCGCGACTCGTGGGATTTTACATGGAGTTATCAAAAAATAAAAACAAACAGACGGAGGTGCCAAACCCCTTCGCTAGAGGTGGTTTGGCGAGGTCTCCCCCCGTGGGGAGAGTAGTGGAGCGATGAGTGCTGCATCTGAAAGCACCAGTGACTCCCCAGCAGCGGTAGGAAATAGCCCTACCAATGCACCGGAGGGGCCACTATCTGCGATGCGCAAAGTAGCGAAGCAACTCGATTCAATAATCGAGTTCGCTAGCGCAAAGCAGAATATAGCCAAGGAGTTGAAGTTGAGCCTCCTGGAGCTCCGGAAAGCTGTTCGTGTCGCAAAACAGGAACAGCAGGCCTATGCTAAGAGGGTGGAATGTCGGGAGAGGCCCGACAGAGAAACCCAGACAGTGGTCTCCAATAGAGAGGAAAGAGAGAAGGTCGATAGAGGTTCACAGACAGTGGCCTTTACCTTCCACGGAGCAGCCACGATCGGAGCGGCGACCGAGTTCCCCTCGAAGGGAAAAGGCAAGGGCAATCGCAAGACGGCATCGAACGCGAAGCGCCCTAGGAAGTCGCCAGGCGAGGGTGCCAAAACCGACACCACTCGGCGTGCAACCGTTAAGGTCAAACGCCGTTTGGGCAAGGTAAGCGAGGGCGAGAGTGACCTCGCTGTGGAGAGCGATGGTACCAGCAACCCGGCACGACCGGGGCAGGGGGGCTCAAACCCCTGGACGTTGGTCACCAAGAAAAAGCCGGCACCGACACCGGAGGTACCGCGGCCTGCGAAGAAGGCCAAGGACAGAGGCGAAGCCTTGTGGTTAAAAACCGACAAGGACAAATACGCCGATGTCCTAAAATCGATGAAGGCGGCCGAAAGCCTTTCGGCCCTTGGGCAGGATGTGCGCAGCGTAAGACGCACTAACACGGGAGAGATGCTTCTGGTGCTGAAGCGAGGCGCACAATCTAGTGCAGTATACAATGCCTTGGCCCAAGAGGTCCTTGGTGAGGGCGCCCAAATCAGGTCGCTAGGTGCGGAAACGACTCTCCAGTGCAAGCACTTGGACGGTGCCTTGAGTCCGGCCACAAAGCATACGAATGCAAAGGCATAGATAGGAGCAAACTATGTCGTCGCTGCGGCGAGGAGGGACATAAAGAGCGGGGGTGCACTAAGGCACACAAGTGCCTTATCTGCACCGCTAAGAAGCAAGCCCATAAACATGCTATGGGCGGACCTTCGTGTCCCTTCGGTGAGTTAAATAAGAAGAAGCCGTGAACGTCACACAGCTAAATCTTAACCATTGTGCAGCAGCCCAACAGCTGCTATGGCAGTCGGTCTCGGAGTCGAGGACAGATGTCGCCCTCTTATCAGACCCGTACCGCATCCCTGCCGGCAACGGCAATTGGGTGTCGGACGGGTCTGGAATGGTGGCAATCTGTACAACGGGACGGTTCCCGGTTCAAGAGGTAATACACCCCTCCGCCGAGGGTGTGCAGCATCCGAGGGCGGGAGATCCCTGTCAGGTACGCGGGTGGAAGTCCAATCACTTCGACAGCGAAGCTTTCACCGCGGCCCTGGGACTGGAGGCCAACACCGACAGTCTAAGCGGGGATGCGCTGGTAGCTGTTCTACCACGCGCGTGCGACGCCACTATGCCGAGAAAAACACTGCCAAGAAACGGTAGATGCCCGGTATACTGGTGGAGTGCCGAGATTGCAGCTCTACGGTCAGCCTGCCTCAGAGCTAGACGTAGGATGCAAAGAGCTCGCACCGAGGATGCAAGAGAGAACCGCCGTGAAGTGTTTCGAGCTGCGAAATTAGCCCTTAACAAGGCTATTAAAAGCAGCAAGAGAGCGTGTTTCGACAACCTGTGTGAGAGTGCCAACGCGAATCCGTGGGGTGACGCCTATCGGATTGTGATGGCCAAGACCAAAAGGGGCTCCTCACCCCCAGAACGGTCTCCGGACCGGTTGGCAACGATTATCGAAGTACTCTTCCCGTCTCGAGCCACAAGCCCCTGGCCACCTGCACTACGAGACAGTGCGGGCACGGTCGAAACGGTGGCTCCAGTGACGAATGAAGAACTACTCGCAGTGGCTAAATCCCTAGCAATGAACAAAGCTCCAGGGCCGGATGGAGTTCCAAACAACCCAGCCAACATTTTGATTCACTTTGATAAGTTGCAATTTGATTAACTGTACTCTTAAACGATATAAATTGATTGTATAAAATGCACAGATCCCTTCTATGTGAACAAAAGTGGAGGCCATATACGTACAACAAATCGGTATAGTAGAACTATGTGATTTACGACGAATTTTGATCTCATCAGATGCTATAAGGAAGTGACTATATTTTTTGAACGATTTTGCAGTTTAATCCAATTGCAAATTAATTTCTATACAATGTTTCAAAATTTCCGCATGTACAATTTTGTTTTAAGTTGTAGTGAACTAATAAATAACTTCAAGTCAAAATTGTATTTCGATCACAGATTTGCATTTTATGTGAACTTTTTACAACAAAACATAATTTTTGCTTGCACTATTTGTAATTTTGATTTAGTCTGTCATTATTTGTAATTTATTGTAAACTTTTATATACGATTACTGGTTTGCTGGGAACGCTCTCAAGGCAGCGATCATAGCGAACCCGAACATGTTCAGGCTAGCTATGCAGAGATGCCTTGACGAGTGCCGTTTCCCCGATAGATGGAAAAGGCAGAAACTGGTGCTGTTGCCGAAGCCCGGGAAGCCGCCAGGCGACCCATCGGCGTACAGACCAATCTGTCTGATAGACACGACTGGCAAACTGCTTGAGAGGATCATCCTCAACAGGCTCACCCCGTACGCGGAAGGTACGGACGGTCTGTCAAGCAACCAGTTTGGCTTTCGGAAGGGTAAGTCCACAGTGGACGCTCTCAACTCAGTGATAAATACTGCCGAGATAGCGATCCAACGAAAAAGGCGAGGTATTCGATACTGTGCGTTAGTGACACTTGACGTGAAGAACGCATTCAACAGCGCAAGCTGGGATGCCATCGCGCTCTCGTTACACCGGCTTAGCCTACCGGTGGGTCTGTACCGAATCCTGGAAAGTTACTTCCAAAACCGCGTACTGCTATACGAGACCGATGCCGGTCAGAAAGGGGTTCCGATTACCGCCGGAGTCCCGCAGGGCTCAATCCTAGGCCCGGTGCTATGGAACCTCATGTATGACGGGGTTCTGAGACTGAAGTTCCCTCCTGGGGTCAAGATCGTCGCTTTGCCGACGACGTAACCTTGGAGGTCTACGGGGAGTCAATTCCTGAGGTAGAACTAACCGCAGAACACGCGATTAGCACGGTGGAGGAATGAATGAGCGCGAGAGGCCTGGAGCTCGCTCATCATAAGACGGAGGTAGTTATCGTCAACAACCGCAAGTCGGCACAACATGCAGTTATCCATGTGGGAGAAGTCGCGATCACTTCACAGCGAAGTCTGAAGTCTCTCGGAGCCATTATAGACGACAAGCTGACCTTCGGCAGCCATGTCGACTATACGTGCAAGAGAGCGTCGACTGCTGTTGCGGCACTATCGAGAATGATGTCCAACAGCTCAAAGGTGTGCGCCAGTAGACGTAGGTTACTGGCAGGCGTTGCCGTATCTATCCTCAGGTACGGCGGCCCGTCATGGTCAAGAGCAAAGAGGGTAACCAGTTACCTACAAAAACTGGAGAGCACCTACCGCGTGATGTGCCTCAGAGTGATATCTGCCTACCGCACGGTATCACACGATGCATCCTGCGTGATAGCGAGCATGATGCCAGTCGGGCTGGTCATTCGGGAAGATGAGGAGTGCTTTGAGCTACGTGGAAATAGGGGAGCCCGCGAGCGCACCAGGGTGACCTCGGTCGCCAGATGGCAGCGTGACTGGGACAACTCCTCGAAAGGTAGGTGGACCCACCGGCTGATACCTAGCATATCGAGCTGGGTGGGAAGACCCCATGGGGAAGTTCACTTCCACCTGACACAATTCCTGTCAGGCCATGGCTGTTTCCGTCAGTACCTCCACAGGTTCGGGCACGCGGAGGTCCCAGTCTGCCCGGACTGCCCAGGTGTAGATGAAACTGCCGAACACATACTGTGCGTATGTCATCGGTTCGACGTCGAAAGAAGAGCAATGCTCGACGTCTGTGGCTGGGACACAACCCCTGATACCCTTATTCAGCGGATGTGTCAATCGGTGGAGAAGTGGAACGCAGTCTCGGCTGCTACCATCCAGATTGCCAGTAGGCTACAGGTAATCTGGCGAACCGAGCAACAGACGACGGGCACGGCTAACTAGTGATTGGTTAGCTGGAGCAAAAAAAAAGGCCAAGCGCAAAAAAGGGAGTGAATGGTCTGTTCATGCCGAGGCAGGTTTGGCGCAGCGAATGGCAACCGCGTAAGGGGTAAACCCAGCCACCCCGAAGCAAGACAGAAGAGTGAGTGTATAGGCGTATAAGTGGACTGCCTCATGCCAAGACGGGAGGGTCGTAGCGTAGTATGTTGGAACTTAGCTATCGATGCCTCATGGCGTGGCAGAGGGGTGAAAGGGTGAGCATCCAAGTCAGTCTCACACGGCATGTTAAGGGTGAGCATAAAAATCAGCCTCGCATGGTATGTCAGAAGTGGGGCCTAAGAAAAATGTCCCACATGGGATACCAGGGGGAGTGACAAAGGTACAATAGAGTGGCACGATTGAGAGTGAATCAGGTGATAGGGTGAGCACCCAAGTCAGCCTCACATGGTATGGGTGGGGCGAGCACAAAAGTAAGCCTAGCAAGGAACGAGTAAGGTGAGCACACAAGTCAGCCTCGCATGGAACGTAAAAGGTGAGCACAAAAGTCAGCCTCATGTGGGAGTGTTTGAGAGTGAATCAAAGTGCGATTGAGAGAGCACCCAAGTAAGCCTCATACAGGATGTATGAACGCGTGAGTGAGAGTGAATGAGTACATTTAGTACAGCCATCCCCCCAGAAGTAATACCGAGAGGTAGTTCCTGGGAGGAATGATGGCGGAGCCCAATGGAGTTTAGTCGGTATTAATGGCTGGTCACCATTCGAGTCCGACACGCCTCCAGTGCACCCCGTGCGGTAGATTGGACCCTACCAATAGCACGTGTACTGGGCTAGGACATAAAGGTCTTCTCCATTGTAAAAAAAAAAAATACCGCCATCATCTTCTTCTAGTGGTTGTCGGCGGTGTCCGGTTGTAGTGTATCTCTATGGGGTAGTGGTCGCTGCCACTCGTGTCCTTATGGATCCACCATCCGCAGGAGCCTACCATTGACCTAGAGCAGCTCGTTAGATCCATTGCAGATTCAGTTCTGCCGCGCGTGAATGTTGAGCTTCCGTCATTGAGGATAACAGCATTTGCCTCCTCTACCGCTTCCATGATTGCATTACCACGATGGCAGCAGCGGGATGACCCCCACGCCGTGTGGTGGGCGTTGAAATCGCCCATTACGAGAAAGGGTTCCTTCATCTGACCGAACAGTTTCAGTAGTTTGGCTTTGACATCTCGTACATTTTGAGGAATGTATATTGTTGCTATCTTACATTGCCTAGGGTACGTAACCCATTTGGCTACCACGATTAAATCTGTGTCGAGTGAAATTGGTTCAGCTTGCAGATCTACTCTGATACCAAGGCCTACTGTCTGATGTAGGTTGGAGCCGCTAGCGGTATCCCAATTGTATCGGTTTCCGAACCACGGTGTTGGGTCCATGTCTTTTCGTAGGTGAGTTTCTTGTAGAGCCAGACAAATTGGTTCCGTTTGAGCGATCATGTGCTGCAGTTCTCCAAGGTTTGTTCTTAGACCGTCGGCGTTCCATTGTATGGCGATTAAGCATTTCCCCCAAGGATTGTGTATGGCCGATCTGGAGCTATGATGTTCTGTTACGCTGGTACTGATGGACTGGATTGTCGGTGTGGGTGGTGTGATGGGTTGTAGGATTCTTTAACTTTGGGATTCTCCTTTTTTGGTTCGTTCTTGACCCTCCTAGTACGGTGCAGAAAAACTTCGGCGTTCGGTTTGAGCATTTCCTTTCTTGAGTTGGGCAAACTGGGGTGGTGGGTAGTTCGCTCGGAGCATTTTCTCCGATAATTGTCGAATAGACGAGTGGTATGGTGTTCACTGCTGTGTGGCCGTTCATTTCATTGGCGCTTCTTCTGTCTGTGAATGTGACTGGGTGCCATGAGCATCCGGCTACTGGGCTGAGATAGCGATGGGAAGGTGACCGGAAACTGTGGGTTGTGCAGCCGGTATTTCGTCCGTCTGGCCCTACCACTGTAGGGCTACCGGGAGGGTTCGGTCCGCCGATGCATTCGTTGGTTGACAATTTTAATGCTTCGTCTGCTTGATTTGCCTGAGTAGTTGTCAAGGTCAATTCCACCGAGTATGCTGTTGTTGTTCTTGTGATTTTTTCTAAGCGGGCGGCCCGCTCGATACCTCGACAACCGTTCAGGCAGCGGATAGGACCACGAAGTCCGCCGTAGGTTGAGTGCCGAAAGTAATACCAATTTGTGGGGTGTCTGCTGGGAGATTTTGAAACGGGGTACTGATTTGCATTATAATGGTATTATTTGTACTTGCCTGAAGGTTTTCCAATGGTCCCACGCCGACAGCCGCCGGGGGTGCATCGGGGTGTGCCGGAACGTCCCCGGTCGGGGTCAGCACAGGCGATGATTTGATGTTATTTCGTTTGATATTTGTTTCATTTTTTCTTCTTGATTCAGAACTAAATCTATTTGATGGCGGTGAAATTTGTAGTTCTTTATTGTCTGTTTCAGTCGGAGAATTCAATATGGATTGTACCCTCTTTATTTCGATACTGGTTGAATTTTTCTATGGGTTCTATGGAGCTAGGTCTCATTCTCGTATTCCTTCGTTGTTCCATTGTCGAGTTGGCTTCCGCCTTCTTCTTGATTGGACTCCTCGATTTGTCCTCCCTTTTGGGATTTCGCTCCATGTTCCTTTTGCGTTCTTGTTTGGAGCTCTCCTTTTTTGGCTTTCGTCGGTGGAGTCCATCTGTTCTGAAGTTTTGCTATTTTTGGGGATAGCACCGATAGTAGGTTGCTGTTTTTCCTTGCTGTCTTCGAATTTTCCGTCAAGTTTTTGTTTACTGAAGTCTTTGAATGCACCTCGAAGGGCGGCTAGTTCTCCTAAAACCTCTTCAAGTTGTTGTCTTGTCTCCGCCAGTTGGGTTTTCAAGCTGCGTATCTCGTTATCTTTTGCGTTGTCCACTTGCTGATTGAGGTTACTTTGTTTAAGTTTTGTCAGCTCATCTCGTAGCAGTTTTATGGTCTTGTCTTTGTCATCTAGGTTGGGATTCAATCGTTCTTTAAGAGTGTCTGCGTAGCTAACAACTGTCTTTCTTTTCGTTACGATTGCTCTCGCCTCCGAGAATTAGGTTATTGGAAACTTTAATTTTAATAATATTTTGCTCGTCGATGTATTTTGGACATTCACGATGGCGGGTTGAGTGCTCCCCACCGCTGTTAATGCATTTATTTGGTGCTTTGCACGGGTATTCTTTACTGATCTCGTGTTTTTCGCTACATGTCAGACATACCTGTGGGTTGGGGCAGGAGCGGCTACCGTGGCCGTATTTTTCACAATTATAGCACATCATAGGTGTCGGAAAATATTGGCGAACGGGAGTGCGGACTAGTCCCATGAAGATCGTTTCGGAGAGGTATGAGCCCGAAAATGAAAGCACGGTTAGGGGAGTGTTTATCGCCTTACCTTCGACTTTTTTTGGTGATGCGCCTGACGGCCACCACATTTTGTCCGCTCAGCTCTTTGGCCAATTCTTCGGAGCTAATATTCTTGGTATCCACATCGTATACGACACCCTGGACGAAATTTAGGGTTGGGGTGGGGGATAATTTCAATGAGTAGTCCATTATTGAGGGATTTCATATCTAGTAACGCGTTGTATGCTTTTCTCGACGTTGTTCTCAATACATACCGCTCTCTCTCTCTGGCCTAGGTTAACTATTTACTTGTTCACAAGCTTTCTTTTCAATCCTGCGTAAGTCACCTGTATCGAACTTGGTAGACTTGCATTCAATCTTGCGTTCCACCTTGTGTTGTATCACCACCTATTCGCTATTGCACGCACGTTTTCTTGATCGCTGTTCTGAATTAGGTTATTTTTGAACGATTGTCTCACGATCAGGGATGGCAAAGGTACCGGTAAACTACATTTTTTTCGGTATATTTACATTTGCACAAGCCGTACAGCCCGCTATAGCGACGCATCATTACAGCTCTTGCCAGAACGGTAGCCAAACCGAGTACATTTTCCCGTACAGCAGTAGAATACATTTTTGTTTTGCTGTTGTACTCCGACTGCTCGGTGAGAGTGTAGCGTAGTAAAGTTCTTTCTCTCGCTTTGTACACCTTTCTCTGCATATTCAAAGGGAGAGGCCCGCACACGAAAGCGTTAATGCCGGTCGTGGCATAAAGAATTGCATTCATTGTTGTCGTTTGTGATTGAAAATATTGAAAAGATTAAAAATATTAAAAAATGTAAAATAAGAAAGGAGAAGCTGTACCGCTCGCGTCTGGTGGCTGTACTGGGGGCAGTATTTTTTTGTCATGTTACTGCTTTGCTTACAGACTGCCGTACAGCGCTGGGCGTCCTGCAATAACGAACGACAGTAGCGTTGAAAGAGAAATGAAAATGTAGGCAGAAAAATTACAGCCGCAGAAAAGGTAGGCATTTTGCATCCTTGCTCACGATGTCCGGGTGGCAGAGCACCGGCGTCACAAATGGTTGAGCTACGCTTCCGCAGCGATATACACACCTTTTCGGTTGTTAAGTAACCACACTACAACCTTTTTTAAGCAAATCATTCGCGACGCCAAATATCTATTGATCTAATGATTGAACCGGCACAATACACTACTGTGTATAAGCGACAATTTACGGAGCTTAACAGTAGGCGACCTATTCGCGACGCGTGTTCGGTACAAACTAAGGACGAAATATGGATATGATTTCTAGGTAATAGTTACAACTATGAGTTTTTCTATATGTTGTTTATTAACAGCTGAAAGTTGTTTTATTGCAGATATGCGTAACTGCAATAATATGATATTAATAATTTCAAAACTGGAGCAGGTACTTATGTGAACAGAACAAATTATGTAAAAAGCGTGTATAGTATTCACAGAACTTGAAACATGTTGAAGCTAAAGTATCCTAAAGTAAAACTTTGAAAAAGTTATTATCAGACATTATTTTGGTTATTTCCATGATTTAATAAATTTTGCCTACAATTTAATTGGGACGAAGAATACTTATCAAAAAAATAAAAAAATACCAATGGGGTTTTTTAAGCCAACTTGTCTGTATGTTTCGTAAGAGCGAAGCAAAAGTTTATAATTTATTTATATAATAACAATTTATTCAAAATTTAATCCTTAAGTTTTTCCCAAAGATTTATAGCTTCTTTACTAAAATAGAACAAATAATCGAAAGACTTCGAAGAATTTATACAAATTTGACATTAATTGGATTATTATATGTAAATATGATGTACATTTTCATCACTACAAGGAAGTTATTATAATATATGAGTTGGTGACAACGCGTTTCGGATATCATTAAAAGTATGTTATGATAGGCGAGTTAGTTATCTCACGTTCGCATAGAGAAAGTCGTATATCAGAGTGGTATAACAATAAGCGATTTCCCAAGGGTCAATGAGTTTGGCCCGAACTAACCAAACCTAACAAATGGTGTATAAAATTTGTTGCAAGCACGTAAGCTGTCGCTTCATGGTTCGAGACCGATTTTTTTATTTAATCTGTTTATTCGATAAGGAACGGTACCATTACAGCTTAAAGGTGCCAATTTTTGCATTTCATATTTTAAATTTCTTAAAACTAGAAAATAACAGAATGATTATTGTAACTAAGGTAACTAAGTAAGGAGCATTTTTAGACTATTTTTAAGATAAAGACAATTTCTAGACTATCTTAACTAATAATAAAAATAAATGCGCATGGGGAATTATTCACTAAAACTTAAAAAAGGGGTATGAGGTAACTAAATATAATTCTTTAAATACACCTTAGTTTTAATTTTAAGAGGGATGAGAACTTTTTTCTAACAACGGCCTATTTACTTGAGACAGTTTTTTTTTGATTTCAGCTTCGTGGAAACAGCAATACACAGGGACGACCTGTACGCCTGTACTCCCAAGACAGCACACAGCGGAACGTCGGGTGGTCCTCGTCGAACCCGTGGGGAATCCTCCGAATTGAATTTTGATTTGTGCCAGCACAAAGGCGAAAATGAAGAGTATCACAGAGTAGCGCTCTGTTGTGAGTCGACGCCACAAAGCAGTACAGAAGACTTCTGCGAACAAAAAAAGGAAAGAGAGGGTCTTAATTCTTATATTGATCGATTTTAGGAACAGATAAACAAGGGAGAACACGGTTTGCTATAACATCTCGAACCGGGTCGTTGGTTGGTCTTCCTCGGGCCCAGAGGGTATCCATTAGCCGAGACCTGGTGGAACTGTACTCGGTGCACGCCCAGACAATGTGCTCGATATCGTGATAACCGTCGCCACAAGCGCAGATACCACTATCCACGAGCCCAATACGTCGGAGATGTGCATCCAGTGTGTAATGGTTTGGCATGAGTCGGGACATCACACGAATGAAGTCACGAGCCACATCCCTCCCCTTGAATCAAGGTGTCGTTGATACCTTAGGGACTATCGAATGTAGCCACCTTCCTAGTTCCCCATTGCTCCAAGAAGTTTGCTAACTTTCGAAGGTTCTCTGATCAGTAATACTAAAAACCTGTTTTAATCCACCTAGAGGTGCAATTGTGCCTTTCTCATTTATCCAAACTATGATTTAATAGCTGGTTCGTACAAGATAACATTATGGAAATGTCTATTACATTCTTATTACACTTGGTAAGCATATATAAGAGTACCTTTTTGCATTCATCGCGGTATCGGTTTGAATCGGAGTTTTCTATGTGATCGCACTCCACAACCCGTAACTCCGGAGCCGGAAGTCGGATGGAGATGGAATTTAATATCAGTTTCTGGGGACGCAACACCTTTCATTTGAGACTAAGTTGATCAAATCGGTCTAGCCATTTTTGAAAAACCGACATAACCGTTATTCTGCATTTGGATGCTTCCGCCGGGATCCGTCGATGGTGGCCAATGTGGCCAAAGAGACTTTGAATGACTGTTTGTGACCTAGATCTACAAATTCAAGCAGTTATGGTTACATTATGGATAAAATTTCACCTTTTGACATCGCAGAATTCGTTAGAATTCAACAGCAGCTGATGGACCTTTCATTTAAAATCAAGTTTGTCACAATCGGTTCAGAAAATTCCGAGAAACCGATGTGGACAAATCAACAAATTTTGTTTTGTAACCATACTCTTCAACTCGTAATCCGAAACAAAATGTCGGTTGAAAATGAAATTCAATGGCAACCTATGTGAATATTATACCTTTCATTTGAATCTTAGTTTGTAAAAATCGGTTCAGCCATCTCCGAGAAACCGATGTGGATATTTTGTTAACAAATCCGCACATACACACACATACATACATACATACATACATACATACATACATACATACATACATACATACATACATACATACATACTTACATACATACATACATACATACATACATACATACATACATACATACATACATACACATACATTCACACATACATACATACATACATACATACACACATACATACACACAGATATTTTGCGATCTCGGCGAACTGAGTCGAATGTTATATGAGACTCGGCCCTCCGAGCAATTGCATAACCTTTCTATAAAAGAAAGGCAAAAGAATAATATTTGATTAGCTTAATAAGCATGAGTTCAATGTTATCTTCATGTGATTATACTTTGGAAAGGTTGGTGGAATGGGTTTGAACGTGTAGGGAATGGGGGGTTAGTAGAGTGGGAGTGGAGGATGCGTCAGAAATCCTTCATCTTATTTCGGTATACGGGGTGGATGAAGGAAATGCGGGCGTGAGGGTGGTCCAAGAGGAGGGGAGTGATGAAGGAGGGAGGTGTAAGGGCAAGGAGGGGGGGGGGGGGGAGGTGCGGCGACGCAATACTCAACTGCATATTTTGCCTTCCATTTGAGACTTGGTTTGAGAAAATCGGTTCAGTCATCACCGATGAACCGATGTGACTTTAATTCTGGAATATGCCCGGAATTCCGGAACTCCGGAATCGTCGATAGTGGACAATATATTCAAAGAATGTTTGATTGGCAATCGGTGATCTAGATCTGCGATTAGAAGTAATTTGGTGACCATTTCAATAGTTTTTACCCTCTGAGGTATTACGATTGTACCGATTTATATGGGAAATTCCAGTATATCCTTACTAACACCCCTATAACTTCGGAAGCAAGAGTGGGAACCGAATGAAATTCAGCAGCAATCAATGGCATTACTGTATCTTTCATTTGAAATCAAGTTTGTAAAAATCGGTAGAGAATTCGTTGTGGAATGGGTGTGATATTAGCTTAGGAACTTGGCGGGTTCCCCGGGGGCGTCATGAACCGTCATAGGTGGCCAATGTGGTCAAAGCTGCTTTGATTGATCATTAGTGATCCAGACCCGCAAACTAGAGTAATGTTACATCAATTTTAATATGTTTCACATCATTTGAACATCATGGTGGTACCAGTTTATATGGGAATTTGCTACCCGTAACTCCGGAACCGGAAGTCGGATCAACTAAAAATTCAATAGCAGCTTATGGGAGCGTTATACCTTTCATATGAAACTAAGAAAATCGGTTCAGCCATCTCTGAGAAAACTGTGTGAGTTTAAATGACACACACATATACACACACACACACATACATACACACAGACATTTGCCGATCTCGACGAACTGAATCGAATGGTGTATGACACTCGGACCTCCGGGTCTCGGTTAAAAAGTCGATTTTTACAGTGAATGAGAAATTTATATGAGAAAGGCAAAAATGTTTGGAACCACTTGTGGAACACTAATGCCAGCTGCTCTTTGCTAGCCTGTTGAATATCGGTTGAGAGCAACGCAAGACAATCGTTCTTTATCTTTGCGAAAGCCAAATTGTGTAGCTGGCAGTAAGCCATTTGCTTCGATCCAATTGTCCAGACGGGATAGAATCATTTTCTCAAACATCTTCCGGATACAGGACGGCATTGCAGTCGATCGATACGAGTTGTGATCGGAGGCTGGTTTTCAAGGTTTTTGAATGGCGATGGCTCTCACTTGTCTTCAATCGTTTGGGACAATGTTGTCATTTTCGTTGTCGTTTTCGACGCAGTTCCCCTTCGCGTACTTTGATAATTTTTTACTAGGAACTAGTTCTTTGAAAGACCGAAATTGATGCGAAAATGTAATGAATAGCACGCATAAATGTTGATTTGATATGTGTTTAGCTTGTTGATAACTTGGAATCTCTTTGAGTATCCCAATTCGAGAGAAAATGATTAACTTCCAAACAGCGTGCTTCCGCAACAAACAAGTGTTAATTTTCAATGCCGCAAGATACCGACGCCAAGAGGCAAAGTTCGCAAAGAATTATATTCATAACGTTTCTGCCTCAATGAAAAACCACTGTCGGTATAATGGTTGCCGACTTATTTATCACTGGGAAACGAAGCATGGCCACTCACTGTGTCAGTTCTGGTAGAACCTCCCATCGCGTCATTTAGTGTACGAATCTGAGCTTGCTTAATTACAAAAGTTTCTCGTTTGAGTGCTTTTGCCAATTCCATCGGAACCAGCAGTGCGAAGCGGTGTGTGGCAGGGCAAAACTGTCTGATTCGAGGTCATAAATTATTTCAGTGAAGTCGTTAAAAAAACACCATTCTCACACAGACAAACATAGGTAAGTACACCAGCGCACCACCATTGCGGATAGGGTTCGTCGCGGTTGCGGTATTTACCGCAACCGCGCGGTATTTACCGCACCCGCACCGCAAAAACTGCGGTGCGGTAAGACACTTTTTCTTGCGGATGCGGTGCGGGAAATGAGCATTTACCGCGCGGTATTACCGCAACCGCACTTAAAAAAATAATTGATAAGTCTGCAGTCTGCATTAAAAAGTGAATTAAAACTTTGACTTTTACCATTTAAGAACGACGAAACTTATTACCTTACAATAGGGAAACATAATAAACATTTAATTGCTCTAATTTCCATGGACTTGACAATGATTGGAAAATAAATCCGAATATAATCTGTATTCGACCTATCGCTACTTGATTTTTTACATTTTGTTTATTCTAATATGAAAAAACAATGTGTTACTAAAAAATAAAATCTATAAGCTGTGTCCAATATAATTTGGCATCAGTATTTTTACGACATATTTTGAACACTTTTAAAAATTTATAAGCGAACCTTTTCAAATATATAAAATGCACAATACAATCATTGAAAAACAATTGAATTGCATTATCAAATCCAATTTAAAAATGCATCATTTCTCCCGATTCTTCTTGACAATCGTGGAATTATGAATCGTTTACGATGACATTTTCTCAACTGTGAATTTTGATTAAATTGGAGAACTTTTGATTAATTTGGAGAACTTAAAAGTTTTCCTATTGATTGCTGCGGAAGAACGTTTTTGTATGTATAACGATGAAGTACATGTAGGGTTCGCAATATCGACCCTTTTTGTCGAGAACCGGTACTACGGTACTGAAGCCCTTTTTTTAAATTCGAAAAGAGCTTCAAAATGAAATTGAATGCTGAAACTGATGACCTTATTCTCAGATGATTGATTTGTGCTGATCAAAAAACATGTTTATTGTTTTTAATTAATTCGGAATGGCATGACTCATTTCAGCAGAACATATTTTTCGTATGCGGCACCTTCTTTTATTTCGAAATCTAGGCCACTATGAAATCAATAACTACTAAGCGGTGCGACTTTTATCGACTTTAACAGATGGTAAAAGTAAGAAACACTATTAATATCAGTAAATCAAAGCGAGAATGGCAGTAAATCCGAGCAGGTTGCTCGCTTTTCCTCTCTTGATTTGCTGTAAATTGGTTTCGACCTGCATACCACGGCTCTTTGCTTTCCTGTAAACTATGGAGTTTTGCTGAATTTTCCTATCACTAATAATCACAAATCGCCCCAGTAGTAGCTCACCAAGTCTAAAATTGTTAGCTGCTAAATCGCTGTTCTTTATTTTATAAATAAAGGTTTAATAAGACCATAGTCTTATTACGTGCCACCCAGTAAAAATGGAAACCAATCAGAATGTCGCTAATAAAAAAAGATGTTAATATTATGAAATTTAGTACAAGATCGTTAAAATTTAATAATAATATAAGGAATTTAAACATTCCGTTCAGTACAACGGGAGCTAGTAATGTTTAACTTATAGAAGGTAATTAATATAATTAAAAGTCATCTTGCAGACCAATATTTTGAAACATGGTATGGTACCGAAAATACCGGTACTGGCTTTTCTTCAGTACGGGTATTACGGTGCCAAAAATGGGTCGGTATTCCCGGGATTTTCGGTACTGGTATTACCGGTACCACAACCCTAAGTACAGCTACACTTCATATGACTTCAGTGCTATGCTAAGATTTACCTTGTTTCGAAAGTATTTATCTCAAAATGTACGGAATTTTATTAATAACACTTGCAAAGTGTCAACTTTTTTAATTACATTCTGAGGAGTCCGTCAAAGCTGATGTACGTGTAAATAAGAGTAATATTTTATTATATTTGGTTATTCAAAAAAATTAGTAATTTTTCAAAAATACAGAATTTTACCGCATTTACCGCATTACCGCGCGGTGCGGTGCGGTAAATGCAGTGCGGTTGCGGTAAGCGGTGCGGTTTTAATATTTTTTTGCGGTTGCGGTGCGGACTATCCATTTACCGCCCACATCCGCACCGCGACGAACCCTAATTGCGGACCAACTAGTGGCAGCAGCTTTCCGAGGAAGCGGGAAGGCTAAGGCGCAACAGAAACGTTTGCTATACGTTTATCCTGCCCAGACCAAACAGATAATGATCTCTGGTTTGTATCCTTGTGTTGCAGCAGCGCTATAGTTTTCCTCAGTAATGTGCCAAACTTTCAGCAGAGTAATGCTGAGTAAGAGTAAGAAGCCAATGCCGGATGATAGTACAACTTGATGAGGCGCAACCGGTACCGAGGACGAGAATGAGGACGACGATGAAGACGACGACGTGAAAGAGTAGAGAGTTAGCAGAGCGAGAATTTGCGGTGAAAAGATGATCATCACTAAGGAAAATTAGCTCCGGCGAACCGCTACCTGACCTGATGACCCTTGGGAACCGCAATTCAGGTGCTCTCGGTGGTAAATTAAAACAACGTCGAATCATTGGCGATGATTGCGAAAATCCGACCAGCCAGAGAGTATTGAGGATAAAGTAAGGTTTTTTTGTGGGAATCTGCAGTGAATTATTCAAATTATATGATGCACTGTTCCTCTACATGTGTCAGTTCAGATTTGTCAATATGGGTTTCGTTTTACATCGTTTTATTCTTCTCATTTTGGAATATAACAAATAACAGAAACAAAACAATGCATCGCGTTACAGAATTTCCCATTATATTTTCACAAACTCGTAGAACTATTTTATAGTAAACTGCCCAAGAACAAACGAATTTTTTGAAAATTCAATCGGCCCACCCTTGAATCAATTCCTATACCCACCAGGAGTGTCTGTTCCAAATTTGAACCAAATCGGTCAACTCTAGCTACCAGACCAACGTGTACGAAGTTTGTATGGGATTTTTTGACAATTAACATTGAGAACTAGCTTTCACCTCTAAGAGGCAATCTATGTATAGGGTGACCTGACGTCCTGGTTCCCAGGACAAGTCCTGTTTTTTGATAGACTGTCCTGGTGTTCTAGGACCTCGAGGGAAATGCTTGATTTGTCCTGGTTTTGCACTTCCAAGACCAAATCTTCGCTTGGTTCATTCTAATCGCAACGCAAACAAATCGACCCGGTTGTGGACGTGGGCCAAAATCTGAGTGCTATCGATGTTAATGAAACGATTAATAGATGAGCTTCTTCTTGGTTTAAATCATCTTTCAATCTTCTAGAACTTTTAACCGTTATGTATCCGACGCGGTACCCGGGTACCTTTTTAGGTTTCAATTGATGAAATTCCTATGTGTTATCCATAGCTGGAAATTGAAACTTTGTGACATCTTAGAACTTCACTAAGTTAACCTTTTGGGTTAATAATATTGCTGATATGGTAAGGGGGAGTTAGGAGGGGCTCCTGATATTTGTTTTACTACGTAACAGGCCGACGTGGGTACCCGGGTACCCACAAAACTAAAATGTCAATAACTAAGATAATTTCCAACCGATTTTGATGCTTTTGGGTGTTTTGGATTCAGGAACTCATCCGCTTTTGGACTTGATAAAAAATAATCGGGTTACTTCATGCGGTTCCCAGGAATCCGGATTTCCGGAAGCAGGTTCCAGTACTGGGATACTATTTGTGAACTTCAATGGAATACTAGCAATATGGGCATCAAAATTATTGGAATTGCATCAGTAGGCTGTATCTCGTGGTTTTGAAACCATTTAGTGATTTGACCGTTGGGCTGTGAGTGGCCATTCCATTCCAAATCCATTTTTTAAATTGCCATAGGGTCCCGTAACAATAAATAACAGCCTTCCGAGACAATTTGAAGAATTTTGATACTCATATTGCTAGGACAATATTAAAATTTACAAATCATACCCTAGTACTGGCACATTACTCCGGAAAATCCGGATTACTAATAACCAGATCCATTCGCCCGGTTCTATTTTACAGAATCAAAAAGTGAACGAGTTTCTGAATCCAAAACATCTAAAAGTGTCCAAATCGGTTAAAGGAAGCCATAGTTATGAGCATTTCACTTTGTGGGTACCCGGGTACCCTCGTTGGCCTGTTAAAGGTGTTTTTTTTGTTGGAAACATAACAGTTAATAAGTCATCGACGTTTGGGTAACTCCGCTTTTTCCAATTTTACTAGCATCTCTTGCCAGTGGCATATTTACAATGGATTGTTAGAAATCCGCAAACATGTTTCCAGTTCGTTGAAAGGGAATTAAGCGAGACGTCAATACAGTGGTGTAGCCAGAAATTTGGTTTGGTTGGGGGGGGGTTGATTAAAAATCGCATTTTTTTCGGAAAATTCTTAAATTTGATATGAGTTCGAAAACATTTTCAACGTTCAAGATCACCAAATTTAAAAATCCCTTGCTTTGAAATATTGACAACTTCGAGAAGTTTTCCAACATCAAATAGCGCATACTTTAATATAAACATTTTAGTGATTAATTCTCATAGAGGTAATTATGGTGAATGAACTCTTCAAAAATAGTAAGAGACTTGGAGCCTTCAGCAAAGTTATTGATAATGTCACTATAAACAAAATTTCTTGAAAATATGCAGGCTACATGAATGCATCATATCGAGATATAAAACAACATGCTATATTTCTACTTAGTGGAGAAACATTTAGGTAAAAACTAATTTTTCTGCACCAACGAGAAAATTGTTTATTGCGTTTAGACAGACTTCTAATCAAAATTCGACACTAACTTAGTGACAGAACTAAGCTAGCGCGGAATTGACGATATCTTCAAAAAACGGAAACACTCTTTAGTTTTCTGGGCAAACCACTAGTCCTTTTTGCCTTTCTCATATAGAAAGGTTATGGAATCGCTCTAAAAATCGGCAACCTAATCCCGGCCCGGAGGTCATATGCCATTCGACTCAATTCGTCGATATCGGAAAATGTCTGTGTGTGTATGTATGTGTGTATGTGGAAAAAAATGTCACCTCTGTTTCTCAGAGATGGCTGGACCGATTTGCACAAACCTAGTCTCCAATAAAAGCTACAACCTTCCCATCGGCTGCTATTGAATTTATTGTTGATTGGACTTCTAGTTCCGGAGTTACGAGTTGAAGAGTGCGACCACACAGCAAATTCTCATATAAACTTAGGCTATACTCGTCTCCTAACCGCCATAATTATTTTATTAGAAGATGGGTAGTTTTATGTTTTGAAGTTCTTCAGTGTTACTTAACATCGAAATTTGACAGTTTCGAATGGATGTGATCGTGACCGTTAAAAATTTATCGAGCATATATTTTATTTTTCATCATTATCAAGCTCACAACTTGACAACGAGTCATAGACACGAAATTTTCAGCAGTCAAATATACACCGTTAATAATAGCCACTATCATTAAATATATTGAAATATTTATTAATTCCAATCCTGCTTAGAGGGTATTCATATAATTGATAATACAGTAAAAATCAAATAAAAGTGGTTCCTGACCTGGTAGAGACAAACTGTAAACGTCATTTTTTTCATCCTCCAACTAGTTTCCGAAACGTTATTCTTGTTATTACCCATATTAAATTTTTGTCTGAACTCTAAGCAATCTAAAAAAAACATTTTCAGTTTTCGGTGAGCAAGTTTACACACTTCATTTTTTCTGCCGAATCTCAGCTTTTTTCGCATATTTTGCCGAAATTTCAACAGCTGAGATCTCAGTAAACAATTTTTTTTTGCTGAGATCTCAGTCAAAGTGAGCTGAGACTCGTAAAATATTTCTCGAAAAATCAGCAAGCAAATTTCACTTTACTGGGATATCAGTTTCTAAATTTGCTTACTATATGGCTGTTGGGAAATTGCTGAACAGAATTTGGTGTGTACACCCAAAACGAATCTTTGAGAGCGGAATCGATTCTATTTTTTCGCTCTTGAAAAACTCCCAAACAGAGTTAAAAATATTCGAATTTATTGAATGAAAATTGATCTTATTCAGCCGCATTCATTTTCAATATTCAGTGACGCAGCTGAAAACGTCAAACGAACAAACCGTTCATTCTTCCATGCAGATTTTCATTCGTCTCCGATTATTACACGAAGCGGCCGTGCAGCAACGAATCAAACGCATCAACGTAGGCCCTGGTATAATGTAAGTGATGATGATTGTTGTTTCATATGCTTTACCGGCATTTGAAAACTTTTACCTAGATAATTAGTGAAATGAATATATTGTACGATATTCAACAGAATGAATAACATAGATAATTGAATGAATATTTTTTCTATTCACCGCGAGTCGCATCAGGTTCATTTTCAGCCGTCAAAAAAGAGCTTCGATTATTTTTAACTCTGCTCCCAAACGAAGCGTTAGTGTTCAACCAACCTCGTACTTGTGCAATACAACATCGAAAACCATAGCTACACGCTGTTGGCTCATGCAATGCAGGGATAACTTAAACAACACATAGGGTTCGTCGCGGTTGCGGTAATTACCGCACCCGCACCGCAAAATCTGCGGTGCGGTGAAACACTTTTTCCCACAGATGCGGTGCGGGAAAGAGCTTCTATCGCGCGGTTTTACCGCAACCGCACCGCAAAAATTTTTTTTTAGTTCAATTATAGAGGTTTTAACCTTAAGGTCATTCGCCTCTTCGGGTTAAAAAAATCTCTTAGGAAAAATTTCTAACCCTATGTACGGGGTCGGGCCACAAAAAAAATGATATAGTGATAATTTTGATTATTCTAATTGATAATGAAAGAAAATCTAGCTGCGTCCGAAATATTTTGACGCTATTATTTTTACGACATATTTTGGACTAGTTATTTTATACTTCTAAGTAAAACTTCACAAACTAACCATTTCAAATACATAAAATGCAAGATCCAAATAGTGACAAAATTATTAGATCATTTAAAAACAATACATGTTTACTCTGAAATCCAATTTAAAAGTGAATCACTCCTCTCGATTTCTGTTGCAAATCGTGGAATTATGAATCGTTTTCGATATCAATTTGGTAAACACGTGATCAAACGTGATCACCCTAGTGAGAAATGTTGGTGTTTACCAAATTTTCCTCCTTAGGGTGAAATATAGCATAGTGCTTTCGCATAGGCCTGCTAAGCCAAGACAAGTCTCGTCTTCACTGTGTCTCATCGGCATAAACAGAACTTCTGCTCGGACGGGGCATCACGTTTGATCAGTCGTTCGATTGAAACACAAAGTGTGTTTTAGTTTTAATGGATTTGCGTCAAGCCGGCGCTAATCTATTCCGACAAAAAGTTAGTGTCGGTTTCTGATGAGGCGAAGCCAAAACGCAACTGTGTAAGAAATAAGTATTTGTGCCCTCAAGTGCAAAGACTGGTTTTACCAACAAATTTTCATACTAGTGAGAAATTTTGGTGTTTACCAAATTTTCCTCCTTAGGGTGAAATATAGCATAATGCTACATAATTTTTTTTCGCGTACTTCCATTCAAATTTACTATAATTTTCTACCAAATTAGGTCCTAATATTTTTCAGTCAAGACTATTTTGTAGCTTTTTTGAAGCATTTGTTGTCAAATACCACATAGTTTGACTCCCGTTCACTTCAATTGAAGTTTTTGCCATTAGCTCTTTGGCAAAATATTAGAGGAAAATATATTAATATATTAGATTAGAATATATTAGAACTTTCAAACTAGCATATAAAAAAATAACACTTCATTCATTTTTAAAGGGAGCAATCTTAGTTTTTAAATGATAATACATCTGTTTCTTGAAGAATGCGGAAGTTAGAGTTTTGGGATATTTTGTCCGTAAAACCCCCTATTTTTAAAAATCATTTCTGCTGTATGCTACAAATCATACATTTTTTGCAGTTTTTCTAATGTTCAATAATTCTGTGCCGGTTGAGATCGGACTCCTGATTAGATGTAATGTATAGAGCATTTTTTGTCAAATATGGCGTCGTTCTTATTAATGAAATACAATATGTTTTTATTTCACTGTATTGGAATATATGCGCTACTATATAGAAGTACTGGTATTTCGACTTTAAATTTTTTTTGGTGAAATTCCGTTAAGAATGAAAGGTGGTTTACTACGTAAATGCGAAAATTATCCATTTTATTTTCATATGTCAAAAACATTGAAAATATGAAAATTTAAAGAAAAAAATATGCAACTTCATTTCTTATTACATTTTTATTCCATATTTTTCAATTAACTGAAGGGTTGCTAAAATAAAAGTTTTCATATTACTGCAGTAGAACGTTTTTGAATGTATAATGTTTGCCTTAAAATGAATGGAATTTTATTAATAGAAAATGCAAAAGTTGATTTTTTCATAAACATTACATTCTGAGGAGTCTCTTAAAGTTAAATTTCGTGTGAATAAGAATAACATTTTATTATATATGGTTACACAAATGTACAATTTTTCAACACTATTTTTAAAAATATAAAAATTTTACCGCATTTACCGCATTACCGCGCGGTGCGATGCAGTAAATAAAGTGCGGTAAGCGGTGCGGTTTTTTTATTTTTTTTTGCGGTTGCGGTGCGGACAATCCATTTACCGCCCACATCCGTACCGCGACGAACCCTATTAACACATACCATCGTCTCCATGCTGTCCCATTTGTGATCGCTGCTGCAGTGATGGGAAGTTTATATAACTCATTCGAACGACTACTCATTATGTGTCGTTATGGCCTGAGGTGCAAACTAAGCGTTTTAGCAAGTAGATGTTTGTCGGCTCCAGTCCTGGTGCTGCCCGTTAATCTTTTTATATAGTAATGCTTAGTTCCCAACACATACATACAAATATTAATAACAACGGGGAAATGGTACAAAGCAAAATGCGTCAATGACGATGTAGAAATAACGACGCGGCGGCAGGAAGGCAAACGATATTATCTTACTCATCATTAGTGTGAAGCTTATATATGCAATTTTACTACTCCTCCAGTGTGTCGTCATGGTACGGTTAGTAAAGAGATGTTTTTACCGAATAGAAGTTTGTCGGTTCTAAAATAGAATCTGATATCAGAATTTCTTTACTAAAAGTTTCAGGTCACGAGCTATTTATAGCAGCGGAGAATGGAATAAAACAAAACAAAATGCAATGCAGCAACAGCAATGGTGATGAGATTGCTTGTGGTGGTTGGGTGGGGGGAATGTAAGGTGTAGACAGGGTGGCCAGATAGAATTCCTTAATATCGGTAGGGTCACTAAAAGTTTATCGGTAGTTATCGGTAGGCCGGGTTGTTGTCCCAAAAACGTAGTATTGACATAGAATTCTAAAATACTGACAACACAGATCTCAGACCAAATCCAACCCAAAAAATGAATGTTGAGTAGGATGTGTCCAAAATCAATAAAAATCGGTAGTTTTCGGTAGGAATAACGAAATATCGGTAGTTTTGCCTTGGTCGTCTGTGAATCGGTAGGGAAGACCAAAATCGGTAGGACTACCGATAAATCGGTAGGTCTGGCCACCCTGGGTGTAGAAGAAAGATACGAAACCAAATACTAACAAAGTTTCCTTGTGTGTCATCGTTTTTTTTCGTGAGCGTTGCGCTCATCTCGAATTGTGCGCGAACAGCTCAATGTTATTATTTTCTGCTTTGAAATTATAGTAAATTATGAGATTGTGAGACCAAAAACAGTAAATCTGAGCGTGCCGTTTTGGGTGTATGTTTCATAGACAATCAACCTATTCAAACTGCCATAGACAATCAACCTATTCAAATTGTCTATAATTTTAATTTTACAGCATCTTTTCAAAAATGAGCTCATGATAATTCAGGCAGTTATTTTATTTTACATTGAAGAAATTTGACAACTACGGGATTTCGGCTAAGAGATAAGTTACAAAATCCATTTCCCAAAATTTTTGAAAAGTCCTCATGATGCTTGAAACACGGTTCTCAATGTAGTGATCAGAGAATATTGTTCTAAAAATATTTTGAAATTATGGTACCTCGTAAGGCTCAGTGACAGTAATACCTTGACAATCATCACCATGGCGTCACATTTTGATGTTTGATCGCGACTTACCTTCTGTTTCAAACATCCTGAAATATTCTCCATAATAAAGAGTATGGAATGTCGTGATCAACCAACAACTAATCTGCTGCTTCTGATAAATCGAACCATGATATAACAATCAGAAATTTATTTATCTTCATCACACATATGAAGACTATATAGAATGGTCTCTAAAACGCAGATATTTTTAATCAATAAAAAGTTTTGTATTTTTTTCGATCCTACTTCACGAGAGAGATTTCCGGGTACCCACATTTAGGTACTGCAACATCAACAAATACCTCATGGAAGGCAACTGATACTGTTGATGTTTTCGCTGTACTTCAATGATGTACTTTTAGTGCTGCAGGCTCCACGACCGTCCTTCGTAGATGATCTGTATCTATTTCGTCTGATTCGCTCAATTATAGATTTCTCCAACATCTGCATCCAGTTTTCGTTTATTGGTATAGAAAGAGCCGCATGCGTGTAAATCTGAAGTAGTGTTCGGTGAGCTCTTTCTCACAAAATAAAGACCCGTTTGGCTTCAACTATCTGCAGAAATTGAACTCGAAAATTTTTAATACCGAAAACTTGAAAAAAAAACAACGGGAAGGCGGGGCCTCTTACGACTGTCCTGTTTTTTTACTCGTCTAATATGATCACCCTTTCTATGTATCTATTCATGGCAATAAGTGGAAATATGAAACATAATTTTATTGCCTAAAATTTTGTCGAAGACTGCAAATAAACATAATTTCCTCACGAAAAGTTATTACACTTTAATAGTGCACTGTGTGTGACGAGTTTTTTTTTATTTCGACTATAGAGATAAGGTTAAGGTATTTTCTGAAAATATACTTCAAAAAGGGCTGTTTGATGAAAGAAAGTGAAAATGCTCAAAAAGTAACATGGGACAATTATGCGTAGAACGGCAGTATGATGCTTATGAAGCTCGATGTCGAGCTAATAGGTTGTAGAACCTAGGTCAAGGCGGTCATCAAAAAGATTCCTGCCCAGGAATTTTATGCAGGAACCGGAATGGGAAGGTGGTAGACATTGGAGATTGGCGGGTATGAGTATTTTTACCCGAAACACCAGACCCGAATCCGTATCCCAGCGCGGGTTCAGGTTTTGTTATCATAGGGTACGGTTATATATTTCACGTAAAATTAAATGTAAATCGATAACAATTTATCATTTAGTGAGTCACCAAAATTTTATTTTAAGAATTGAGCTTCACCTTATAAATTTTGAAACATCAATAGACCTACTATTCACTGAGCTTTCAACTGTGAAAATGTAGCTTCATAGCATGAAATGCCTATTACTAACAGAACACATAATTATATTTTCCCTGCAATTGATGTTGCATTGGCGTTTTATCACAGGCATCATTGGTACAGAATTTCAGTGGTCCTGCACAGACCAAGAAATGTGTTAGTAAAATGAAATCCATTCAGAAGGCTTCGAAATGTTGACCCCCCCCCCCACTCCCTCCTGCTCAACAGCCTGCAGCGTACTCCGACGATTGCCCTTGCACGTAGTACACAAACAGGAATGAACTGCACACTCGTAGTACCATTTGTGTGCTTCGATTTGGGACAGGATATGGCACGAGAAGCACCTCCCCCAACCGTGACCTAATGGATTGTAAAATTTATTAGTTCAGTAACCCAGTTTGCTTGCTTTGCGACGGCCCCAAATGGACCCTAACTACGATCCAATGAGCTGCGTAATGGCGTGAAGTCAAATGCAGCTGGCCCGTAGGAGTAGGGCACACTGCAGCCGTTCTCGATTGACTGGAAATGTGCTTGTTTGTGTTTCCACAAATAGAAATCCGTGTTCGATCAGGCTGGCGTTCCAGAACGTGAATGTGAAACCGCAACCAGTTAGGGAGACTGTGTTTTAATTACGCCAGAGCTTTTACCGCCACCAGTAATTCCACATTTTGTTGGGATATTATAATTTTCGGAAGTCAGCTCAATATACTATCGCAAAAGCAACTTTAATAAAAGAAAATTATTCGTTAAATCTCGATCCTACTTACTTGTTCGTATATCCGCAGTGCACCGTGATGAACAGGTCCCAACGTATTCTAATAGATACCGATTATTTATCCCTTATCTTGTCAATTTGACCATTTCTCATACTTTCTAACCATCTAAGAAATTCCTAAACATTCCAAACTGATTCTCTTTAGCCTCATAATAGGCACCCTTTCCTGAACTGCTGACGGTGTCACTTCACCAACTATCGGCTGACCCGGGCTACTGAGATGGGTCCGGACAGAAACTGGATCTATCAAACCCAATCAATGTTGCTTTGGTCGGCTTTTGGGGTCGAAGCTCCATGTCCGTCTGAGTAGGGTTAGAGCCTGTCTGGCGCGTAAGGCGACACGATGTAAGAAGCGATGTTGATGATGATGATGACGGTGACGGTGATGCTGTCGACGATGGTGGCAAACGCGGTGAAGTAAATAATTAGATTTTGGCCACTTGATTAGCGCAATTAAGATCTGGAAGATTTGTCGCTTTGATATCAGCGAGAGAAAAGCTTGGTAGTTTCTTTTATTTTTAAGAATTTTCCAGAGTTTGAAATTAGCGCTCATTTGTAATAAGCAGGAACTCAATTTTTCACCTTTCCAGAAATTGTTTAAAGCTACGAAGCACGATGAATTAGCGATTTCGTACCTAGTGATAGCCTAAATGCAAGGAAAAATCAATGTAATATGTTATAGGTAGACTACATTTATCCACATTCGCTTGTTTTGTCATGTTTTTTCCTCTAAGCCTAAACTTTTTTTATTAGTTTAATTAATTTAACAAGATATTTCACATGGAATTAAAAGTGAAATTTCATATGGAATTTCAAGTCAAATTCACGCGAAATTTCAGGCTGAATTGCACTCGGAATTTCGCGTAAATTTACCCAGGATATCAGGCGGAATTTTACGTGGAATTTTGCGCAGAATTTCGCGCGGAATTTCATGCGGAAATTCACGCGAAATTTCACGTGTGATTTTGTGAGGAATTTTGCGCGGACTTTCACGTGGTCTTTCGCGCGGAATTTCACGCATAATTTTGCACGGAATTTTACACGATCGCGTCAAATTTCACGCGGAATTTCAGCTGGAACATCAAACAGAATTTCATGCGGAATTTCATGCATAATTTCATGTCGAATTTTGTGAGTAATTTCACGCGGTATTTCACGCATAATTTTGCACGGAATTTCGTGCGGACATTTACGTGGTATTTCGCGCAAAATTTCACATGGAATTTGACACGAGATTTCATGTGATAACTTCAAATTTCACGCGGACTTTTAGACGGAATTTCGCGTAGAATTTTACGCGGAATTTCGTGTGGATTTTCACGTGGTATTTCGCGTAGCATTTCACACGCAATTTTACGTGAAATTTCCCTCGTAATTTCACGCGGAATTTTGCGCGATGTTTCACGTGGAATTTTTCGCGGCATTTAATCCAGAATTACATGTGGAATTTCACGTGGATTTTAACGCGAAATTTTATACGGAATTTCACGTGGCATTTCTCAAAGAACTTCATACAAAATCTTACACTGAATTTCATGTGAAATTGACACGGAATGCACGAGAAATTCACGCGATATATCACGAAATTTCATACAGAATTTTACGCGGCATTTCTCGCAGAATTTCAGATGAAATTTCACACGGAATTTCACGTCAAATTTCAGGCGGAATAGCATGAGAAATTTCACTCGGAATTTCATGCACAATATCAGACGGAATTTCACGAGGAAATTCACGCAGAATTTTACGCAGAATTTTGTGAAGAATTTTGCGCGGAATGTTGCGTGGAATTTCACGCGGAATTTCATGCGGACTTTCGCATGGTATTTCGTACATTATTTCACGTGGAAATTCAACGTGAAATTTCACGTGGAATTTTCGCGTGGAATTTTACGCGGGTTGTCATATGGAATTTCACTCGGAATTTTGCGGGGAGTTTCGGACAGAATTTCACACCAAATTTAACGTGAAATTTCACGTCAAATTTCAAGCGAAAATTGTAGCGGAATTGTGTACATAATTTCACACGGAATTTTGCGCGGTATTGCGTGCGGAATTTCACACGGTATTTCATACGGAATTATCGAATTTCATGAGGCATTGGACGGTGAATTTTGTGCAAAAATTCGAGCAAAATTATACGCGATATATCATGAGGAATTTCACGCGCAATTGCGCGAGAAATTTCACATTGGATTTCACGTGAAAATTTTACGTGAAATTTCACGTGCAATTTCACATCAAATTCATACTGAACATCAGGTAAAATTGCACGTGGAACTTCAGGCGGAATATAACGCGGAATTTGGCGCGTGATTTTGCGTGGGATTTCACAAGGAACTTCACGCGGAATTTAGCGCAACACTTCACACAGAATTTCACGCGGAATTTTACACGAAGTTTTACGCGGAATTTCATGCGGAATTTCATGTTGAGTTTCACGTGGAATTTCACGCGAAATTTCATGCGAAATTTTATACGGAATATCACGCGGTATTTCGCGCAGAGCGTGACACAAAATCTTGCATTGAATTTCACGCGAAATTCACATGGAATTCTCGTCAAATTCACGTGGAATTTTACGCTGAATATCATGGAATTTCATAATGAATTTCACGCGGCATTTGTCGCAGAATTTTAGGCGAAATTTCACACAGAATTTTACGTCCAATTTATGTGGAATTTCAGGCAGAATTTCACGCGGAATATCATTCGGAATGTCACGTTGAATGTCACACGGAATTCCGTGGAATTTCATGAGGAACGCGGAATTTTTCACAGAGTTTAATCTAAAGTTTCACGTAGAATTTCACGCGGAACTTCCCAAGGAATTTCACGCAAAATACGCAAAGAATATCACATGGAATTTCACACGGAATCTCACGCAGAACTTCACACGGAATTCCACGGAATTTCACATCAAATTCACGCAGAATATCAGGCGGAATCTCATGCAGAATTTTGCGCGGAATTTCACGTGGGATTTCGCGTGGAATTTTTCGAGGAATTTTGCGTGGACTTCAACGTGGTATTTTGCTCAAAATTTCGCCTGGAATTGCACACTGAATTTCACGTCAAATTTCACGCCTAATTTCAGGCGGAATTTCATGCGGAATTTCACGCGGAACGTCAAGCGAAATTTCAAGCGGCATTTTTCACAGAATTTCACAACAAAAGTTACACGGAATTTCACGTGAAATTTAACATGAAATTTCACGTCAAGTTTACGCGGAATTTCAGGCAGAATCGCACGTGGAATTTCATGTGGAATATCAGGCAGAACTTCACGCGGAATTTCGCGTGGAAATATACACGGAATTCCTTACGAAATTTCATACAGAAATCCGCCTGAGATTTTTTGAGCCATTTCACGCAAACTTTCACGTGGTATTTTGCGCAGAATTTCACACGAAATATCACTTGAAATTTCACATTCACTTGAATATCACGCAGAATTTCAAGCGGTATTGCACGTGGAATTTCACTCAGAGCATCGAGCGTTGTTTCGCGCGACATTTCTCGCAGAATATCACGCGATATCTCGCACAGAATTTCACGTGAAAATTCGTACAGAATTTCACGCGGAATTTCGTATGGACTTTCACATGGTATTTCGTGCATAATTTTACACAGAATTCCACACGAAATTTCGTGTGAAATTTCATACGGAATTTCACGTCAAATTTCACGCGAAATTTTTGCGTGGAATTTTACAAAGAATTTCGCGGGGAGTTCCGGACAGAAATTCACGTCAAATTCATGCGGAATTTCAGGCGGCACGGGAAATTTATCGCGAAATTGTACTCGGAATATCGTGCGGAATATCACGAGGAAATTCGCGCAGAATTGCACACGGAATTTTATGTGAAATTTCCCATGGAATTTCACGTGAAATTTAGCGCGGAGTTTCAGCCGGAATTTTGCGCGGAATTTCATACGAAACGAAATCCCATACGAAATTTCACGTGAAATTCACAAGGAATTCATGTCAAATTCACGCGGAATTCCACGTGAGATGAATTTCACACAGATTTTCATGCAAAATTTCATATGGAATTTCACTTGGCATTTCTCGCAAAAATTCAGACGAAATTACACACAGAATTCCGGAATTTCGCGTGAAATGTCACATGGAACTCTGAGGTATTTCGCGGAAACATTAAGCGAATTTTTAACGGAACTTTATGTGGAGTTTCACTTAGAATTTCATGCGGAACTGCACGAGGAAGATCGCACAGAATTTCACGCAGAATTTCACATGAAATTTTACACAGAAGTTCACGTCATATTCACGCGAAATTTCAAGCAGAATAGAAGGCGGATTTTCACGCAGAATATCAGGCGGAATTTGGCGTGGAATTTTGTGAGGAATTTCGCACGAACTTTAATGTTTTATTTTGCGCACAATTTTACCTGAAGTTTTCTTTGAATTTCACGTCAAATTTCGCGCGGAGTTTCACGTCAAATTTAACACGGAATTTAATGTTAAATTCTCGCGAAATTTCAGGCAGAATCGCACGTGAAACTTCACGCCGAACATCAGGCGGAATTTGACGCGGAATTTCACACGAAATTCCATATGGAATTTCATACAGAATTTTACGTGGGATTTTGCGAGGAATTTCGGGCGGACTTTACGTGGAATTTCGCTCAAAATATCACACGAAATTTCAAACGGAATTCCACGTCAAATTTCACGCGAAATTGCACGCAGAATCTCGCTGAATTCGCGCGCAATTTTGTAAGAAGCTTCGCGCGAAATTCTGTAAGGAGTTTCGCGCGGAATTGCCCGCGGAATTTCGCACGGACTTTAAAGTGGTATTTCGCGCAGTATTTCACACGGAATTTCACGTGAAATTTCACGCGGAATTTCACGTGAAATTTCGCACTGAATTTCACATTGAACTTCAAGTTGAATATGACGTGGAATATCATGTGGAATTGCACGTGGAATTTCGATCGGAATCTCGGGCGAAGGCTTTTCTCGCAAAATTTCACACGAAATCTTACTCTGAAATTCATGTGAAATTTCACACGGAATTCCACGTCGAATCTACGCGGAATTTCAGGCAGAATTGCACGCAGAATGTCACGGAATTTCACGCGACATTTCTCGCAGGATTTCACACGAAATATCACACGCAATTTCACGTAAAATTTCACATGGAATTTCACGTCAAATTCACGTGCACGCGAAATATTGCGCGGAATGTCAGGCGAAATGTAACGCGATATTTCACGCGGAATTTCACACGGAATTTTATAGTAAATTTTTTTAGGAGGCATTTCGCTCGGATTTCATGTGGAATTTCACGTGGTTTTTCACGCGGAAATTCGCGCAGAATTGCACATGAAATTTCACGTCAAATTTTATGCAAATTTTCAGGCAGAAGTAAATTGATTCTTTTCGATTGTGGAAATTGTAAGAACGGGAAGTGATTTCGACAGTGTAATACAACAGTTACTTTCTGCAATAAATTTGGCCTTGAAGAAGATCCCAACCACAAATTGAAACGTCAGGGAAGATGAATGGCAGCCCTAAGTTTGCGCCGCTAAAACTACAAAAATGATCCATTAGAAATTGAAAAACGATCCATAAAAAAGTTGTCCATGTTCCATAAAACAAAACTGAAAATCTGAACTGAAAGGGTGATTTGATCCATAGATTATGTAAAATTGAACCATATAATAATCGCAAAAGAGAACTAAAATAGTAGTAATAGAGCAATTAAAATCAACCAATGCCCCATAAAAATATTGGATATATTCCATAAAATGATACATTTTGCGCCATAAATTAACTGACATTGATCCATAGAATATTAACAATGTACATTAAAACTCTTTTATTACTATTTTAGTGCTCTTTGGCGACCATTTTATGGTTCAATTTTACATAATCTATGGATCAAATCACCCTTTCTTATGGATCATTCACACTGTTTTATGGATTTTCAGTTTTGTTTTATGGAACATGAACAACTATTTTATGGATGGTTTTACAATTCTTTATGGATTATTTTAAATATTTTATATGCAAAAGTATATTTTCCCACTTAGAATCGACGCAAATTCTTACGTTCTTTCAGGCAGAAGTGCACGCGGAATTTAACGTGGAATTCCACGTGTAGTTTTACGCAGAATTTCACAGGAATTATGACTGAATGTTTGAGCTTGAGCTTGTGCAACCACCATTAAAAAATCTTTCAATGTGCAACTTCTGGTAACTCTAAAATGACAAATACCGTCGTCTATCTGTTATGACTGAATGACTGTGGCGGTAAACTAAAAATCACTTAATACGGTCGGTATTCACCAAACTTTCGACTTTCATCACTGGAGAACTACGTCACTCGTCTATTCGTCAACAGTTGCACCGCGGATATCGCGAATGGCACAGAAAATCACTAGTTGTAATTCACGAATGAGCGTTGTTTATACCGTGCTGCACAGTGTTGCCAACTCAGATTATAACTAGGTGCATATTTTCTATTATATTTTCCCTTGTAGTGTATTTTTTCTGTTTCATAGGGTGCATTGTGCCACAACGCATATCTTATGCGTACCTGTTTGTAGTTCATTTGTTTTCTTTCGTATTCAAGCACTGTCTCTATTGACATACTAACGATTGCTTCAGTAAAAATAAAAGCATCTGAAAGATCCATTTCGGGTTTGGGACCATCTTCTGATCCGGTAGTTTTTGCACTCGGAAAAAGCCCTGTTTGATATTTGTTTTCCCAACCGGATGTCTCCCAACAGTTAGTTCAGTTGAGACTTTTCTCCAAGGGCGTTTTGTTTATGGTGCTCTTGTACTTGATTGACGAAGTGAACGGGAACAATTTCCGGTTAAAATCACTTAAGAGCATTGGTTGTCTAACCTTATAAATCGTAGTTAAAAAAGTTACCCACTGTCAAGTTCGCTTTTGGAATACTTGTTTGTATGTATTTACCTTTTCTCCGTAATGTGATTGTTGTTTGCTGTAGAAAGTAACGACAATCTGTTGGAGTGTTTCATATGCCCCGACTCGGGTTGCGTCGTCTCAGTATTATTTTGCTCTGGCGAGGGAGTAAATAGTTTGCCCTAAGTGGTACTACCAACAATCTTATTTATTAGTTTACACTGAGCATACTTGTTGTCAGCGCAAGCATATGTAGTACAATGTCTGAGCGGCGGTTTCAGCAAACATATACAGAGCATTCCTCGATTCCGTTGATCAGTGGGTTTCAGCTGGAGGTAAATACGAACGTTCTTTGCACTGGGGAGAGGTGTTAATTTACTTGATGAATTGTATCGCTGGAAATCTCACCAAGAACTGCAAACCTTAGTGAATATAATCAATACACTCTGAAGAGGAACTGTGCAAAACTTGGTTAAAAAAGCTACGCAAGTTTGAAAGTGTTGTATTAATTATCGACTCACCTTTTAAGATACGTTCTACCGGAATGTTTGAAACGAGATCATCAGCAGAAATGTATGGCTGGCATGGTCGAATATTTGCTTTTTTGCAGTTGAATCGTTTTTGCGCAGGAAATTCTTATAACACCATTGAACCTGCGCAAAAATCAACATATGAAAAGTCGAAGAAGAGTCACTTACCCTTGTTTTCTGGGCGGAGAACGCTGGTGAGCAGTTTTTTATTCAAAAATGACTGCTTGAACGAAACCCATTGCTCTAGATGGCTTCAGACAACAATCAGCCCTGAAACGGTCCTAATGGAAAATCATTCTTGTTTGCGAACATTAGGATACATTGGCTTGATAAGAAAAAAAATGCCGTTAGGAAAAAGTTGGAAACCATTAGAGTACGGAGGCAGCGAAAAAAAAAAAATAATACATTCGACGCCTGTTCGTCTAACGTTAGTATATAAACACATTATCACTATTGTTGTATCCTTTCCGAAACGATGAGAAACAAGCGATAACATTATGTTCGCGGGAAATGGATGCTTGTCTGTGCTCGGTTAATGAAGTGTTTTCCCCGAAATTGCTAAACTTTTTCCCATTGCAGGTACTCGTGTAAGCGGTAATGTTCTAAAATGTAATTTTAAATATGGTGATGTCTAGCAAACGATTGGATCTTTTCTGGAAGAGAATGGTTTTCACAAAATCGCTTTGTGTTGCTGTTTTTCGTTATCAGCCCAACGTAATTGGTTTCATGTAAACAAAAGCCCACGCAGAGATAGCGGAGCTGTTGGAACCATTTAATACGAAGTAGCTACAGTTTTTGTTCAGCTCATCTTAGATTGGGAACCGTATTCCGGAGAGTTTGATGTTGTGAGTGTATCCTCACTGTATGTGATTTTTCAACATTAAACTGAGCTTCTCACTGAACTTGATCCAAGTGACTTCTGAATATAAACATGACATCGGCAACGAAATAATAATTTTCATAGTTTTTTGTACATTGAAAAATACCTCATAGAAAAAAACTGGCGGTGACAGCCAGCTACAACCAACGCACAACATCAACCGGCTGAGTGTTTCGATGAACGAGAAGTTGTGCGACTAGCACACAAACCAGCAGCCGATGAATCTGGTTGTGATTTTTCAATCCAAACAGCAATCCTATCTCCGGTTTCCGAACCATTCCGTTCGCAACAATCCCGAGCGCTAATGGTGGTGTACCGACGAAACGGGAGTGATAATAATCGAATAATATGAACTGGAGCTTTCATTCAATTCATTCCGGACATGTGCATTGTTACTGTACTGCTGCCTGCCAGAGTAGGGTAGAGTAATCGACTCCTGTTGCTGGACGGAGACGCGGAAAATTTATTATTAATCCGTTTTCCGCACTCGAGACATCATAAATCATAATGGAATAATGGAGGTAGAATGTTCCGGCTGGTAGCAGATTGACTTCGAAAGGGGGTATGCTGACAGTGGCGAAAGGTAAGAAAAATTCTCTATCGAGCGGATTTCAATCGATTGCAATATCGTTTTGATAGCTTAAGATTGTGCACAGACTAGATCTGCCAGAAACAGGTTTTGATGCACATTTATTTTGTGTTTTTTTTTTATTTCGATTGTAGAGGTTTTAACCTTAAGATCATTCGCCTCTTCGAGCTAGAAAAATCTCTAATGAAAAATTTCTAACTCTATGTGCGGGGTCGGGACTTGCACCCAGGAGCACTGCGTACAAGGCAATCAATTTACCAACTACGCTACGCCCACACCTCTATTTTATGTATTTATTTATTATTTGTTCTTGCACAGATACTGGTAAAAATTAATCCAGATGTGCTTCCGAATTTTCTTCAGTGCAAAATAGGTGCTAAAGATAGCCATCCCTCTGGGTACGACGAAATTTATCAACGTTTGCCTGTTGATTTTGGTGGAAGCTCCCAACGCTAAAAACTGGTCGAAAGAATTCTTCCCACAACCACAAGACCTGTGCATTTGTTCCCCCGATGAGGAGTTCTACGTCATATTTTGGATATTATCCATAGGTTTTATCTAGACTCCCATAGAACACATCTTTTACATCCTCGGGTTTGTCGTTTGTAGGCACATATGCATTGTAATAGTTGATGAACATTGCCTTTATCGTCAATACGCAGATACGGTTACTCACCGACTTACATCTAAGGATCCGTCGTTATTGCTTACCAAGCAATGCAAATCCCACTCCATATTCTGTCCTTTCGCCGCCACTGTACTAATAGCGGTACTTGAACGGGGTACCTGCAGTTAGGTTTTTTGCGCGGAATTTTAGTTTTCTCGTGCAGCACCTTGAAAGATTGTAATATCCACCTTCACTTTTTGCAGCTCCCGAGAAAGTACGGTAGTTTTCTAGGTTCGCAACAGGGTTCTAACGTGCGTAGTACCGAGTTCCAGTTTCCTTTAATCAATGCCGTGTCCGTTTACGTCAGCGTATGTTCCCTTGTTGGTGGTGTAAGTTGTTGTTTTGGAGACACTTGGTGTATTAGTTGTTACTTCGATGCAAGTAATGGTAGTTGATTTCGTGGTACTGGGCATGATCGTTCTGTGTTAGTATTTGATACTGTCCGATCCAATATAGCAAGCGTTTGTGGTTTAGCATTAGACAATCGGTCCTATTCCAAACCGTCTGCATATTGTTTTCTCATATTTTTCCGCTTCATGGTTCCGCTGTCTGCAGAACAAAGAATTTTTGTATCTAGTTCGACCCATCCTATTTCGAACAGTTATAACTTTTCGAGACATTCTTGCACCATACGTTACATATCATAATGAGTTGCATGGTTTACGCAAAATTGTGGGCTCTTGAAATCAAAATATTAAAGATAAGGTTCTATACGCATATCCATATAAATTTTAAACGCAACGTAGGATTCCGGATCATAACCAATTGCAATCTAATTTTTCACTGACACGACCACGAATGAAACCGAAAAAACTTTGTTCTTATACTCTGCTCTACGGTACATTATTCTAATCCAGACAAATTTTACTTCAAAATTTCCGCTGTAATATGCTATAATTGCCTTTATAAGAATACGCTGTTGCCATTACGAGTTTTTGTTCTAGTGAACAACGGTAACCTCAAAATGTCTGCGACGTTGAGAACAAAAACGGAGTACCCGCAATCATCGAAGGGATTCGCTCGGCAATCAGCAACAAAGTTAATGCGGTTTATCAGTTATTCAATATCAACCGTAAACGTCAGTATAGCGTGATCGCGTTCAATTTTGCTCAACGTTTCGCCAACAACGAAAGAATCTGCTGCTTTTTTTAAATTGTAGACGGCAGCAATGACTCCGTAGCAGTGGCCAGTAGAAGATAGAAATTCATTTTTGACGCCACTTTGAAAACCAAGATGGCGGATTCAAGTTACCACAAAACAGTACAAACCACCACCGTATGTACGTAGCATATGAATCACTCGTTTTCTGTTTGCAAGGAAATTCGGCATCCGAACAAATCGAACCGATTCCAGTTGTGGACCAAACCCTAGCCGCTATCAATGTCCATGGTACGACACTTTAACGTTTTGGCGATTCTGCTTCTTATTGAGTTGTCTTGCTAGTGTAATTTTTTCGTCCTACTGGAAATCCTTTCCATAAAAACAAAATGGCGAAACATCAATAACTATCGTGGCATAACTTCATTGAGTGCTGTCTACATGTACCGCGCTAGTGCTATAAGCAAACAAAGCATCGAAAAATGACAGTCAATTCATGCCAGTGTAAACAATAAAGCACCGTTTCTTTCATCGATGCGGTACCGATCGTGTATTTCAAGATGTTTGAAACTCTGCGGCAAAATTTTAACCATCGGTATAATATAGGGACCATCTTGGTTTTCGAAATGACGTCAATCATCAATTTCCGGTTTTTGCTGACCATCCCCATTCAAATAACCCCCATATTAATGCTAGTTTTCACTGTTTTATGGTAACCGAAAGCTGCCATCGAAGAATTTCTTGCTAAATCGTATTCAGAGTTGGCAGCAGCCTCTCAGTTTTTAACCCTCTGGAAGTCGTGGTTATGGCCCACTGAACGAGCAGCCGCTGGTGCCCTAAGATGATTTCGTTAGATTCTCAGAGCAGCGTGCACTCAGTGCACTAGCGCGACTGCCGTAAGGTTAAACTTCTGTACATGAAGACTTTGTCACAAAACGCAACTTTGCATACTTTGTTTTCCCAAAAATTATCTAGACTGTCTTTTGAAAAAGGTCAAACTTTTTTTACCAATTTTTTTCAAATGGCTATAGTCTAAAAATTAATAAAAAAAAATTTGACCCTTTTCAAAAGACAGTCTAGATCAGTTTTGGAAAATCAAAGTAGGCAAAGTGACTTTTTGTGACCAAGTCTTCATGTATAGAAAATTTCAATAAAATTTGAGAGGGTGCTGCCAACATTAGTTCGAGTTGGCGCGAATTCGTCCATAATGTTTTTCAAATTGGCGTCAATCACCAATTTTCGGCTTTTACTGTCCACCCGTCTTACAAGGATAATGGTTTATTGATGGTGGTTTGCACTGTTTTGTGGTACGCTGAGGCCACAATCTTGATTTTAAAAATGGCGTCAAAAATCAAGTTCTGTCTTCTACTAACCACGCCCTTTCCAACGACACTTACCCATATTGATGATAGTTTTCGCCTTTTTTATAGTAACCGGAAACCGCCATCTTGGTTTATTTTGTAGTTACCGGAATACGTCAACTTGGTTTTCAAAATGGCGTCAATAATCAATATTCGGCTTTGACTGACCATCCCTTTTCAAATGACACCCATATACATATTGATGAAAGCCTTCATTCTGCTACCAATGATAATGTCCTGCGGCTTGTATCTTTCGCTGTTGCTAGGGGGATGGCAATCAGTAGTACCTATTTTGCACGTAAGAATATTCGAAAGCACACCTGGAGACACCAAAGTGTCAGTACTTGTTCCCAAAAACACCACGTACTGGTAGATGGACGGCATTTCTCCGACGTCATTGATGTGAGGGCCTTCAGAAATCACTCGGATCATTATCTCGTAGTAGCAAAGATTCGTGCACAATCATCCAGCGTCACGAGTCCAAGAAACAAAAAAATGATGCGATTCAATATCCAACATCAACTGAGTATCGCCAGAAGCTGGATGAGCGGATAGATGCGACCGACGTAACTAGCCATGTCAACAGGATGTGGGAGGCTGTCCAGGAAACTGTGACTATAACGGCGCGAGAAGTGATAGGCACAGCTCAGCGGCACCAACGAAGCGGTTGGTTCGATGAAGAGTGCCAGAGAGTGACGAACGAGAAGAATGCGGCCAGAAGCCGGATGCTAGTGGCTAGTACACGTCTCAGCAGAGAACGGTACGGGGAAATGAGAATCCACCGCGAAAAGAAAAGGCAGCACGAAGAGAGTGAGATTGATGAAGCGCAAGAAAGCATGGACCGCAATGATATGCGGAAATTTTATGTAACTGTCAACGGTGCGCGGCCTAAATCAGCGCCAGTGCCCGTTATGTGCAATGACAAATAGGGAAATTTGCTGACAGACAAAACAATGGTGGCTGCCAGCTTGAAGGACCATTTCGATGATTTGTTGAATGGCGGAAGTGAAAGTGTATCTAGAAACAGGATAAGCATTACAAATGACGGACAATGGATCCATCAACACTAGACGAGGTTAAGAACGCTACACGTGAGCTGAAAACCGGTAAAGCTGCTGAGCAGGACGAGATCCCGCTTGAACTTCTCAAATACGGCAGTCAGCAGCTGAACCAAAAAATCCACCGCATTATTCTAAAAATATGGGCGGACGAAGTTGCCTGCTGGTTGGCTGAATGGAATCATTTGCCCCATTTACAAGAAAGGCCACAGACTGGAGTTACGCTAATTAATCTCTCCTGACCTCGGCGTACAAAATACTGTCACGTATCTTGTTTTACCAGACTGACACCGCTTGAGGAGTTCGTCGTCGGCGAATACCAGTATTTTTTCGTCAGGGGCGATCAAGGATGAATCAGATGTTCAGCCTGCGGATGATCCTAGATAAATTCCGACAGTACAACTTGCAGACCCACCATCTGTTCATTGATTTTAAAGCGGCGAACGACTCAGCGAAAAGGAATGAGCTGTGCAGATTTTGTCAGAACATGGTTTTCCGACGAAACTGATTAGACTGATACGTGTGACCTCATTTCTGACTCAACCTCATTTGTGACCTTCGATTGACTGAAGCAAAGCGATGCACTTTCAAATTTGCTATTCAATATTACTCTTGAAGGAGCTATCAGGAACGGAACTATCATCACAAGGTCGCATATGCTCCTTTGTTTTGCGGACGATATTTGTGTAATTGGAATCGATCGTAGAGCAGTGGAAGAGGCCTTCGTGCCTTTTAAGAGGGAGACAGCGAGGATAGGCTTAGTCATCAACTCAGCCAAGACAAAGTACATGGTCGCAGGTAAAGAGAGAGGCAGGTCTAGTGGTGTTGGTAGTGCTTGATGGTGATGTGTTTGAAGTGATCAAAGAATTGGTTTATCTTAGTACACTTGTGACTTGTGACAACGAAGTTTTTCGTGAGGTAAAAAGGTGTATCGCAGCTTCCAACAGGGCCATTTACGGACTGCGTAACCAGCTTAGGTCCCGCAACCTGCAAACGTCAACAAAATTCGCGTTATACAAGACTGTCGCACTTAATAGCCTCGAAGCGTAAAGCGTAAAGTGTTGCGGACAATACTCGGCGGGATATTCGAAAAAGGAGCGTGGTGCGGACGCATGAATCATGAGTTGTTCCAAGTATACAAAACAGTGGAGATTGTTGAACAGATAAAATAGGGCAGATTGCAATGGGCTGGTCATGTGGTACGAATGTCGGAAGAAAGAATTGCAAAAACAATATTCAGCAGGGAGCCAGTATGATTAAAATAACTTCGCATTTCGTATAAATTTATGAACCCAAAAGGCTGGAATGATAAATAAAAAGTATACACTCAGGTTTTTTTTACGCGGGGGATACGAGCCGCGTAAATGAAAACCGCGTAAATTTCAAAATCCGCGTAAATGAAAACCGCGTAAATTTCTAAATCCGCGTAAATGAAAATCGCGCAAATTTCAAAATCCGCGTAAATGAAGACCACTTAAATTTAAGAATCTGCGATAAAGGGAACCTCATTGATGGATACCGCGTAAATGAAAACCGCGTAAATGAAAACCGCGTAAATTTCAAAATCCGCGTAAATGAAAACCGCGTAAATTTCAAAATCCGCGTAAAAAACCGCGTAAAAAATACCGCGCAAAAAAAAACCGCGTAAAAAAACTTGAGTGTACACATTTTCCTTGGTTCACTCGGAACAGTATTCCGAAGGCTAAGATTACTCCAAATTCATGTCTATTGTGAAGAATCAATAGAAAATAGTCATGAATGGCGCATTTCAAGGAACAATTACTTAAATTTATGACATGTTTCTTCAAAACTCGTCCGTCAGCCTGCTGGGATGCCGGATATACCCCACGGCAATTCAGGTTAATACCGGAACCAGTTTATGGATTTGAATCCTACTACACGGAAAAAATGTTCCCAAAATCATGAGTAAAGTGCCTTGATTTCTGTAACAATAACGTTTTCAAGTTACGAAAACAGGACCGTGAACAAAAATCATTCAATTCAGTTTCCCTTCAGTAACACCAGCATTACGATTTTATTAGTGGAAATATTGTTTTTTTTGTTTTGTGAACTTCACTCACGGTTTCCGCCCTGTCACCACCAAATCGATTTTCTATACGTGAACTAGTTCACAAGTTTATGAACATTATTTATAATATCAAAGGTTGACTCGTGAACTATTGCACGAAACTAGGAATTTCATTCATGCGTCCATTCAATCCTCGTGAACTAATTCGTTATTCTTAATATATTAGTCACTATCTGATATCCGTACTCGTGAAATAGTTCAAAAAATCATGAAATATTATTCATGAATTCGTCAACTGATTCATGATGCCTAGTACAATAGTCACGACCATGCTTGCCCGTGAAATAAACCACAAAATTATAAAATATTATTCATGCACCCTAGTATAATAACCACTAGTTACCATTCGTGCTCGTGTTCACAAAATCATCAAATATTATTCATGTATTCATAAACTGGTTCATGATCTCACGATCACAAAGTTCACAAAACATGAAATATTATTTATGTATTCGTGAACTGGTTCATGATACCTAGTATAAAAGTCACGACTTATCATTCGTGACCGCGAAATAGTTCACGAAATCAAAAAATATTATTCATGCAGTCGTAAGCTGGTTCATGCTTCCTAGTACAATAGTCATGTCTGACCATTCGTGCTCGTTAAATAATTCATAAAATCATGAACTATTATTCATGGATTCGTGAAGTAGTTCATAATTTCTAGCACATTATGTACGATCATTTTGTGTGCTTGTAATATTTAGAATATATTTCTAATTATTTTCAATTTCATGCAACATGGTAATTAAATTTTCACGGGAACTATTTCACAAAATTTTAAGTATTATTCGTGGAATCACTTTTGTTTTATGCACTTTTTCATGAAATGTCCAGCTGCTGTGTTGAGTACCACAAATCGTGTTATTGATATATTTTACAGAATGAAACTGCTGATATAATGAACATGGGTACATTACTTCCGTATCAAACTCAAAAGCAAGCTCTAGAATAAAATATTACAATAACTTGAACAGAAATTACGAAAATCGTTACTAAGATCCTGAAATCACGAACATGAATCACTTTACTCAGAATTGAAATATTATGATAACGTGAATAGAAATTAAGAAATTCGTGACTAAGATCCTGAAATCATGATCATAAATCCCGCCGGTTTGACAGAAATATCCGATAGTAAACTCATGAATAAAATAGCAAGGTAGCGTGATGAGAAATTAGAAAAATCGCGAATAAGTTCCTGAAATTATGAACATCGTGTGACTGGCGGCTGTGTATTCACAAATTATGAAAAAGAATTATAACAAAAACTGTTCAGGGAACAACAGCAGTAACCCAACCAAACATTCGAATGTAATGCCTTGTATATATTCGAGGCGACCCAGTTTTTTTGGAAACACACATAGTTTCGTGAATACGAGGTTTATTATTCGCAATTCAAGGAAATTGGTCACGATTTTCGTAAATCATTTAGTTCATGATCTTTTGTTCTTCAATTTGTGAACGGATTTTTTATGTATACTCAGTAACTGGGCTAAATTCCAAATCTTTTAAGGCCGGTTCCACCCAATCGGTCAAAAATTGAGGAAATGAGAACAAAATTAAAATAAAATTTTCAGGAAAATGTAAACTTGTACTATTACGGTTAAATAATGAAAAATCCAAAATTAAATTTTGAGGTTTTGTCCAGCTAGGCGACACTGTGTGCTGAGCGGACATGGTGAAGATGGTACTGCGATTGCCTTATACGCAGTTCACCTGGGTTCCATTCTCACTCCCGCACATAGATCTTTCTAAAGATCTATGCTAACCCGAAAAAGGCGAGAATGACTGTAAGGGTAATAAAACCTCTATAATCGAAAAAAACAAATATTCTCAGTGTCATTTGGATAGCACTAACCCAACAATTCTTCCACGCCAACAACTAACTGAGAAAATCCCAAAAATGGATTACTGCACCAAAATTATACATTTGTGCGCACGAATTTGATGAATAGCTGAATTTTGTAGTATATTCGATAAAACAAAGCGTGACAATTTCTATTAAGCGCACATACCGATGTTATTGGCAAACAGAAACCCAAGCTATGAGTTCAGCATTACAAGCTTGATGTGTGCACCAGTTTACGACAATCGTGCAATTTCCGTTGCTCATAGAACAGAACTGCTCACAATCAGACAACAGTGGACATAAATCACGGAGTCAGCATTTCAACAGGCTCCATTCTCTGGTGTCACTGAGATGACATACTTTTCCGGTAAAATCTAATCCCTTGCGGGCAAACATTCGTCTCCGTTCATTGCTCGGCCCAAAGTGGTGTCGCTACGAAGCAATATTTTATTTTGTCGTGAAGTTTGCAGATGAGTAAACATTCCACAACACACTATGCAGAGAAAGAGAGAGAGAGACAACCGTTGAAGAATGCCGAAATGGGTGGAAAAACTGCCTCCACCCTTTTCGTTATCTGTCGTCAGTCAACACAATGATACACACCCACATACACAATTCATCGGCTGAGGAAGTACAGCTCCAGGCCAACCGACACGATGCTAGTATTAAATATTCATTTCTTGGCAGACCTCACGTTCTCCAAGCTGTCCCAGTTTTGAACGCAAAGAATTGATGGAGTTGAGTTTTTCTGACTTTTCCTCCCGGTTACGGATTGCTTCGGTGGCGGTAGAGTTTTCATTTTCTCGTTCTTTATTGGGAAAACGGATTGCTTCCAAGTAAGGGAATAACAGCCATTTTTTGACACACCGCACAGTGGCCGGAGGCTGGCCAAAACCTCAAAAATTTATTTTTGAAATATTGATATTTCATATTCTTCCTAAATTTCTCATGTATTGAATGATATATATTCAAAATTTTATGATCATTGGATAAGAACACGATTTTTGACAGGAGTTTAAACGTACCAAAGTCCGGATTTTTTAATGATTTTCATTTCCGAAACCACCATTGCTCTGTTCACTTCAAATGCATGTTGCTCTTTTGATTTTGGTCCGATTTTAGCACAACTAGTTTCATTGTGTAGAGGAACGAAAGAACTTTGTTAATGAATAAAATACATTTGGTAAATTTGCTTGGAACTATGACTTTTTAGTCTAAATATGTTTAAGGTGGTCAGATCCAAAATACTTTTTTCACTAATGTATTCTGTACAAATTTCGGAATCATTTCGGAACGGTCACATAGTATACATTCTATGTGAAATTACCTCTACTTTTCGAATATCATGGTCTCGTTCTGCGCCTAGGTGCGCAAAAAGGTTTAAGGCGATTTTGAAGCTTTGTCGCTGATATGGAGACGCATGGTGTTTTGTGTAAAATAGTTAGACAATCTACAGTAAACCAACACATTATACAATGGATTTAAAGTAATGTTCTTCATTTTTTATGAGATTGCTGACATTGGTGAACAGTAACGGAAAATCTATCATGAAAACGGGATCATAGTTATAAGAAAGGTTCAATGACACTGTATGGGAAAATGCATTTAATATTTTACGACTTTTGACATCAAAAATGAGCTCAGCACCTCAAAATTAGCTTAAATTGTGATTTTCAGCCAAATTAGGTAACATTTGAGGTTTTGTCCGACTTTTGTTTGAAGAGCCGCCACTGTGCACCGCTCCCAGGTTGCAGCCAGCAGCCACTGAAGCGAATAGAGTTATTGATTTCGAAAAAGAGAGATTCGTGCGGGAGAAAAGTATTCAACATATGTGAAAACATGTATTGTAATGGAAAATATAAAAGTGTAAAGGCACTCGTCAGTGGCCCGAAACGCCGATGGGTATGCGAAGCCACCAGGCGCTTGATGATCAGCAGCAGCACGTCCTGCAGAACGCATTGCAGAAAACGGCAGCAGAAGCGCCATTCAAAAAGACGAGGTGTAATAAAACTATTGAACATTTATAGACGACTTTGAATGTGTGCTTTGCATATGAATGGCATGCCGAACGAGCGACGACGACGACGACGACGGCGACGACATCTGCGGGAAAGACCGCACGGAAAATCGATCACAGCGATGGCAGATGGGAACCGGCATCCGCTTGCTGTAGCATTGATGTGACCGACCGACATGTACCTACGATATGCCAGCTGAATACCGCTGATTCATCGTGATGCTCTTTTCAAGCGAGAAATTGAGATAATCGGATATGTGATTGCTTGCCCTGGTAAGCGCATATACGGTGATATATACGTATATATAGGAAATGTTGTCGAAGGATCCGGTCGACAAGAAAGTTCAAGGGTGTTCGGAGGGTCTTTGGTAGCATGAGCTATTGAATAGTCGCTCGATTGGAGAATGGTATGTAAGTGGAATCAAGTTGCTCATCTGATGGGGAATGTCGTTGAATTAAACGTGAAGTAAAGACGATTACGATTGAATTGCACAAACGAACGGTAGCTGGCAGTCATGCAATGTTCTCCCAGTTTAAGCTCATCACTATCATAACAGTCAAGTTGATGTGATGCTTTGATTTAATTTGAGAAAAGGTCTCATATTATAAATCCATAAAAATGTAACACCGAAAATACAAGTTGCAAGAATAGTCTTTTTGAAACCCGCTTAAAATATATTAGAGTGAAAAATAGGATATAAACATCAAGCATAAAAATCAGGCTGAGATTCTTCAGCATAAATGTTTACAAACCTCTCCTTCGAGAAGTCGACAAAGATGAACCTTTTTGCGTTTCGACTTCGTCTCATCAGAATTCGACACTAATTTGGTGACAAGACTAAGCTAGTGCCGGATTGATGCTAGTTCCTAAAAACGTAGACACAACTTGTGTTCTCGAGGAAACCCCCCGTCAAGCGCAAAATCCATAACTGACATAGTTATAGGTTTTGTGCCCTAAAACTCTGTGGTTTTGTGCTGCGCAAATGTGGTCTCACCCAAATTTCTCCTTCGTGCAATTTTTCGCGTAAGGGGGAACTAAAGCATAGGGCAGTGATTCTCAATCTGGGGTCCGCTTACCCCTAGGCGGCCATGAAAAGGTTTGTGGGTGTCCGCGAAGATTAATATGAAAAGGGAAAATGGATCTAAATATCAAGGAAGTGTTACACCACGTGAGAAATTGTGTAAAGATAACGTTTGAAAATTTAGGCCCTGTAGAAAACTTCATTTGCGAAGATCAACTGATCAACGGCGTCGAGTATGACAACTTTAAAACCAAGATCATGAACATATGGATGACGATAAAACTGTGGTGCGCCTATACGACTTAGCACCGCGCATTAGACCAGAAGACATAATAAAAATTATGTCAAAATACGGGGAAGGGAAATCCGTTACGAACGATACTTGAGGAAAACAATTCAGTGGCATTCCCAACGGCGTTCGTGTTGCCAAAATGCGGTTAACAAATAATGCCGTGCACCTACCCTGGTCAGATTCCTACGTGCCAGTTTTGTAATCAGATGGCATATTTCGGATAACAATGCACAGGTCCAGAATGAAAATTTAGCAGGAATTTTGAGATTTTACTAAAACTAAACAACTTTGCCTTATTAAGTCTTTGGAAAAGTTTTCGTTGTTTATGAGCCTCCTCTTTTTGTTGAAACAACAGTTAGGGTGGTTCTAATTTTACCAAGATCAAAAAAATAGAGCCAAACGACCTTCAACGAAGTTGTAGAACGACAAATTTTAGAAAAGTTTGCTGAAGACATGTAAGCTCTATCTGTCATACTTTTAATTTTACAACAAATTTAAAGTCGGAGCATAGGGCGTTTCTTCGAAATACAGTTTTATTCCAATAACTTTTGCTGTATTCATTTCAGTAGTCTTCAGATAACTTGAAGATTGTGTCAAGGCGAATAATTTGTTTTATGGTTCCATATATCTAGCTATTTCCGTTGAAAAGTTATGAGCACTTTTTCGCCAAAAATGGGGTTGTTTGGAATTACAATATCACTCATTTGGGGCAAATAAAAGATAATTCTTTTTGAACTATAAATAAGGTCATGATTAGAGTTATAATTGAGCAAAAAATGACGAAAACGATATTATTTAAAATTTAATAAAATTGATTTAAAATTTAAAAATCTATTTTTGAAATATTGAGTGCTTATATCTTCTGAACAATTAAAGCTAGAGTTTTGTTGTATTAGAAGAAAATATTCGTCTGAAAAAACTTTGAAAACCATCTAAAGGATAGGTTAGAAAAAAATAAAAACTGAAAAAGTTATATTAAAAATTTGGTTTTTCATGAATTCACTTTTAGTAATATATTTAAATTATTTTCACGGTCAACAATATAAAAAATGTAATTTCGTTTTCATGAGAAAATATTGCACTTTTCAATACTTTTCTATTATTTACAATAGTGGATAGGGTGGTTCTAAATTTTTCAAAGTCAGAAAATTGACTTTTTAATGGTTCGAGATAGAGTTTCGCTGTCTTCCAGAAAATTGAAGAAAATGAAATTTTAAAAAACTTTGTCGAAGACACTGAAACTCTATGTCGTGTACTTTTCATTTTACAAGAAATTTACCAAAAAATGTAGTGTATTTCTTAAAAAAAGGTTTTCTTTGTAAACTTTTTCAGTGTAGATTTTCCATAAAGATCACTTTAGAAATACTTTCAGATATTTTGAAGGAGAACAATTTGTCTTAATATATTGAACCTCTAGCTTCGCTCGTTAAAAAGTAATATATACTTTTTACTTAAAATAAACTATTTTTGAGTAAATATTGCAAGATATAAAAATCGTATTTGTCATTTCTTGGTGATCTATACTACAAAGTATGCTATTTCATATGAAAGCAACAGTATTCAATGTTCAGTGCCCGAATCGAAGATAATTTTATTTGAAAAAGTTATATTTTTTATATAAAAGTTCTTATAACTTTAAAACGAGAAAAGTTAAATAGTTGGTGTTTTAAAGCAAATTATGCGCTCTAAAATAACCTTCAAGTTGTCCAAAGGGTACTTTAGCGTAAAATAAAAACTTCAAAAGTTATAGAAATAAAACCATTTTTTTAAGGAACACTCTAAAGCTTACATTTGAATTTCTCCTGCAATGAAAAATGTAAAAGCCAGAGCTTGCATGTCTTCAGCAAATTTGTCTAAAATGTGTTGCTCTACAACTTCATCGAAGACAGTAAAGCTCTATCTCAAACCGTTAAAAAGTTCTATTTAAATATTGCTAAATTTAGAACCACCCTAGCAGCGGTTTAAACAAAAAGATGGGGCATTGCAAAGTACAACAACTTTGCCAAGCATGTTGTAAGGCTAAATCATTTAATTTTATCAAAAAGTTAAATGTCCTGCCAAATTTGCATTCTGGACCACTGTGCAATGCTACGAAAGCGCTGTACATCGAACCTGTCTAGTGTCTCCAAACCAACAACCAGCACAATAAATACCGATAAACACAGATTTACAACAGTGCCCCGTAAGAGAAAGAAACAAATAAAATCCTCCGACTTCTAAAATCATGAAAGCTGCTCCGATCAAGACATGGGCATGAACGATAACGCGAGAGAAGGCAAATGTACTGACTCTCAAGTTGTGGTGGACTACATAGCTACTGCATTACCGCCAAGAAAAAGATTCTCAACACGCAGCAGCAAGCTGCATCCAGAAGACCGTCCGGTGCACAACAACTTTGTGTTATTCTTTTATATTTACATAATGGGAATTCCAAGAGAAACCGGCCGACCTCAAAATATGACTATCGTCGATTCGAACGAAACTTTGCAGTTGTGTTCGGTTTATGAATCTCCATGATTTTCTCTGCCAATTGCAATATTTTGATGCAAGAGCAATTTTTCAAAAGGGCGTAGACGTTTCTACGTGCATTAATTTCAAAAATGTTTTGCTCGATTACTGTATTTCAAACGACATAACTATCTGAGAACGAGTTACAGGGAATGAATACTTCTGTGCGAATAAAATATACACTAAAAAAAATGTTGTGTCAACGATCAAAAATATATTAAACATTGAAAATACAATTAAACCCATTTCTTTAATTTTTTTATATAATGTCAACAAAAACCTAAAGAGAAAAAAAACATTGTGAATTTGTTTGCATGATGGAGAACTTATCAGTAAAAAAGTTTTTCAAACAATAACTTTATACATGTTTTGTTTTTAAATTTCATACTAATTGACATACAAAATTGTATTTTTTTTACAGAATATAATATAAGTATCATTTTTAATCAAAATGTATTTAGCAATTTTTTTTCAAAATGCTATAGTTGTCAAGATTTTGCTCCAACAAAAACCATTAATTCGTGTAAATATGCTCTTTTAAAAGTTGTTCGCGTTACCCCATCATAAAATGTCAACTATCTAATATTTATTGTTTTAAAGACGTAGAAGAAACTTTTTCAGTATATTTGGATCATGGAGAAAGCTCTCAATAAAAAAGTTTTCCTAACAACAACTTTTGAAATATTTTTATAATAATGGCTTTTAGAATCATGTTCAAAAAGAAAATTGTATTTTTGACTGCAAATGACAAATAAAAATATGTAAAAAGTAGTTGTTAGAAAACATCTTCTATTGAAAGCTTCTTCATGATCCAAATACACCGAAAAAGTTTTTATTTACATCTTTAAAATGATATACATTAGATAGGTAAAAGTGAATAACTTTTAAAAAAAGAATAATTACACGAATTAATTGTTTTTGTTGGAGCAAAATTTCAAATATCTCGATTTTGGAAGAAATATTTTTTATTTTGATTTTAGAGGTTTTGACCTTAAGGTCATACGCCTCTTTATCGGGTTATAGAACTCTATTTAGTAAAAAACCTCTAACCCAATGTGTGGGATTGGGAATCGAACCCAGATGAGCTGCGTACAAGGAAATCGATTTACCAACTAGGCTATGCCCACGCGCTTAGGAAGATATCTGTTGAATGCAATTTGTTTTCAAATGATGCTTAGAATCATATTATTTAATAAAATTACGGTTTTATATATCGATTAGTGCGAAATTTATAAACATGTATTAAGCTATCGCTAGAAAAAAAAAATTACCGATAAGTCTCCCTCATGCAATCACATTCAAAATATTTCTTTTCTCTTTAGGTTTTTGTTGACAAAATATTAAAAAATTAGGAAAACGGATTTTTTACAATTTCAATTTTTAACATAAATTTTTGTTTTTATGAAAAATGACATTAATTTTTTTATAGAACTATTTATTCTCTGTAACTTGTTCTCAGATAATTTGGTTAAATAAAATACAGAAATCGAACTTTTTTTTTTATTTCGAAAATGCTACATGTAAAAACATTCACGCCCATTTCAAAATTGGCTCTGTGTCAAAATAATCTTACTGACCGTGGAAAATGTTTAGTCTTTCGTGCCGGTGAAACTTGTAAAGTTTCATCGGAATCTAAGATCACGATTTTAAAGATTTTCGGACGGATCTTTGTGGAATACCTCTAAAGTCCAAGAGAAAAGTTTTTATTCAGATATGGTGGGAAGAATAATTACTCCAAACAAATATGCTTTTCTTAATGAAGGAAATCTTTTCAAATTCTCAAGGTATTGCAGAATAAAGCATTACAAAAAAAATTTTTTTAGAGTCTCAAAGGCCCCCCCTCTCATATTATGACAAATGTCAAAGCAAGCTCAGATGCCAAATTTCACATCATTTGGACAATGCTAGACTTCCGCCCACTTCGCTTGATATTGTTGAAATTGATGCCATGGGAAAATATGGAGGACGTTGAACGTAAAGTCTAATTATGAGTCCTGTGGTGATGTGTGCGTGGAAGGTGTGAGTTTTCGCGTTCGAGTTCAGGAGTTTATATCTGTCTGTTGACGTGGATGGTGTGATCGCGAAGGGCTCGAGCGTTTGTATATTAACGTGTTTGTTGCATGCGCTAGCGTGTGTGTAACTTCGCGTACATAAATTCGATGTTATAATCGTGTGGCCATTCGCATATTCGCATATATTCTTGAATGATTGTGCGCGGAAGGTGATGCTAGAAGTCAGTTTCTCCATATCACTAAAGTTCTCGGTCATGTCGCCGTGAAACGTTTTGTCTAGTGAGTATGAGAGTATGAGTATTTGATTGGTCCAACTGAAGGTATGTGTCTAGGCTTCTGTAACCGAGGGTAGACTTGCGGACGTAACCGATTCATGATCGTGCGAGCGGTGGGTTTGATAGAATATGTGTAGATTATTGCAATTGCATGTTCGCGTTTATGGCCAGGTTTGTGTTATCGCGAAGGGAACGAGCGTGCAATGTTTTGAATGGGAGAGATTGTGAGTGTATGAGAGAATATGCGATTAATTGTGTTAGTGAGTGTTAGTATGAATCTAATTTAGAATATAGTCATGAAAGCTTTCATAACATGCCGAGTAAAGAAATAAGATGCGAGATTAACTAGAAGTGTATAAATTGACCGATATTATTTTTGGTGTACATGAGTAGTGGAAAAGCAAACTAATAGGACAATTTCATCATGCAATGCTGACCGGGAATGGATAATTCACGTGCGTCGGTAAACTAGTTGTACCTTAATTTACCAATCCAATCTACCCGAATGAATAGAATCGAATGCGTATATTGAACACTGGATTTACCAACTATTCTATTACAAATTCTAGTCACAAATTCTCAGACGAGCACGCACAGATGGACAAACGACTTACCCGTAATCATTATACACTAGTACTAAAAACTAACTAATAGGTTTCTACTTCTACATTTCTTTATTTATTTTATTGACCTGTGCACGATAACACGCAATGGCCCCCACTGCGAGCTGTGCCCACAAACACTACCATTAAACTGTTGAACAATGTTTTCAAACACAGCCCACAGAAAAGGCCAATCCACGGCGACACACCAGCCTGCCCCGTCAGTGTGCACAGGCTGTTGGCTTACTGTTAGTTTTGGCTGGTGCGAAGCATGAAAAAACACAAAATATAAAAAGGCCCATAAGCCCTCTCGGTCTCCCCGATGCACCACTATCGATGCATAATGCAATAACCATCTTAAAGCAGTTGTCTGTCAGGTGCTGCATGATAATGTTTGCTATACCGTCAAACCCGTCAACCTAGGGGAGGGGTTAACATGTTTTACACGATTTCTAGAAATAATGTCGATGCGATATGCTAACATTGAGCGGATATTTCACGTACATTGTTTTACGGAGCATACGACGAATGTTATTTACGATTCCGAATAACGAATACCAAAGTTTTGAGGATTGCATTTTGAGTTTTTAAGTAATGTCATTTTAGGGTTTTGTTACTGGCAATTTCGATACGGGGAAGATTAAGCAAACCAGTAGAATTATGTATTTTACATCTAATAAACTCTCAGACATACAAATCTTTCACAGTAGCTTAGTCTATCAACTGCGAGTCAGAAAATAATCAGAAAATTCGAGAAGTTGTTGAGGATTCTTGGATGTGACGAATTCTAAAATATTTAATGTTTTTCTATAACACAACTTTTATAAATTTGATTTAGTCTTAAGGAGGAAATTAAATAATATTTTTGCATTTCTGTTTTTAGCTATTTCAAGCATTATTTAAAACACATATTGAAATTGTAATAGCAAATAATAATGCTTTTTGGGTTATGTTTATATTCAGAGATTTTTATTTGCTTATTTTCCCACTTGAAAGGTTTTGGAATATTTATCCATGTGGAAAGTGCAAATATTATAAAATCAAAAAATTGAAAATTCGCATAAAAAGAGACTTTAGTGTATTAGCAAATAGACGGTCAATTGTGTAATGTAACGATCATTCATAATTTACCATTAGTGTTCAAAGATAATTGTGAAAGAATATATGACTTATTATAACATCATCGTTATATGCGTGCTTTAATTTCATATTAATAATCCAATGATATCACCGGAAGATATAATCTAGATATAAGTTTTCTTGCCTTGCTGATTGGGATATCATACAAATATCACAGTGAGTAATAAATATCAACATGAGCTGTTATGACGTTCTGATCGGGATTGGGTATATTTTTGGACATTCAACCCATTCATGCCCATGTTGTTTGTGGACAAAAACATTTGTAAACAGCTATAGGGTAAGGTGGGGCAAATCCGACCTAGTAAATGGTTTTGGCTGTAAAATGCTCATTTTACATCGGATGAAGTCGTTTTATATACCAAATTTAAGGTTAGACTTCTGGGTATCTTTCTATATATAGCATTTTATTCGTATCTTTCGAAAATTTGGAGATACAAGCGTTTTATGAAAAAGTTCATTTTTGCTGTTTTCAAAAATGGTGGGATAAACCCGACCGCCTATGTTTTTGGTTGATTTAGTACAGATATTACCCAAATTTTATGGTTG